>NC_079897.1:1956132-2086132 GCF_024868665.1 Triplophysa rosa
TATACTAAAGTTTGTCTAAATCTAAAACACACATGCACAATAATCACATACTGTAAGTGTGGTGGCCTTATTAACATGGGGAAAAAGAACTAAACAAATAGTTATATGCGTTTTGTATGTTGTGTTGTTTTGTTACATTATGTCAACATCGACGAGGTTCTTTTTTTGTGCTTTTGCTTCAGTAAAACAAAAAAAAGTTTCTCTGGACAAGTGCTGCATTGCCGAATGCCTTTCAAATGTGCAATAAATATATTGTTTTATTTCAGAAAATGAAACTTACTACATTTTCATTTTTTAAACCCATATAAATGGATACATTGGATTTTTTTCTATGAATCTACACAAATAAACAATTGTAATTCTTAACAAGAAACTGATATTTTCCTAACATGAAATAGTGGTGTGAAATGATCGGTGTTGCTGTCTATGTAGGCAGTCTGCTAGGTTTTAAAACGGAGCCAAAGACTCTGAAAGGAAAGGTACAACACAAAGCACAGCATCCGTGGTCCAGGCTGCCTCTGTTATAGCCGGGCGGCTGCATTGAACATGGTCTCGGGCAGATCTGAAAGGCTTCTCGTCATTTGTACCCTCACAGATGGGCGCTGTTCAGGGACAGAATGTGATGGTGCCACGTTGCAGTCATGGTTCCAGCAGATTGTTCATAGCTCTTTTACCTCGCTCTCTGATTCTGCTAACACCTGGTTCCGGCTGGCCCTCGGCACGGGTTGGCCCTTTCTCTGTTCCCTAGAGTCAGGCACTGGCCCACTACAAAGGCACCAAACACGCCAAGAAGCTGAAATCCTTGGATGCCCCAAAATGCCTCAAACAGAAGAGCCCGCCGGCCACCAGAGAAAATACCAACAGGGAGCCGTCTAGAGGCCTCTCACCCACCACGACGGCCAACAACGACGACGACAAAAGAGGTAAGAGATTGATCTCACGTGCATTGTTTGTCACTATACTTCACTTTTATTCAATATAACAAACTGAATGAGTCCCTAAAAATGTAGTTTTTAAACGATCTGACTTTTTTAAGGTATAAATGATCAAATGGGCGAGCCCCTTGCATTATTTTCAGAGATTGTAAAAATCGTTCTGCAGTTTATTGCCGTCTAATGCAACCGAGGATGAATCGAAGTGAATTTGCCGGCAGTGTCAGTGCTGTTGACCTCGGCTTTCTGTTTCTGTCATAAACTTCTCTGTCTGACTGGAACCAGAAGATACGCCCGAAAGATCAGATGTATTATAGACACAAATCTTGCCTTCATTTTGCACCAATATGTCCAGGATTGTGCCAATGGAAAAGGCGTGATGCCCAGTAAGGGTTCTGGTTTTCATCGACCTTTACTGGTCTTGATGGTCGTCTGCTTAATAAATGAAGAATGAATAACTTTAGTGCAGCGGGTAATACTCATCTCTTCGTGAGTATTTTAGATTATTTTGGGGGGGTTATTCTTTATTAGCGACCCCGTGTTGGATAAATTCTCTAAAGGATTTTAGCAGGATCAAGTCTCATAGTCGTACAGAAGCACATTTTGGCATTAGATGCACTCAACACATCTGGAACCTGATGTGGAAGCAATAATTGACTCCAGTTTTTCCTCTTTTCCACATTTTTATACAGAGCTTTTACAATTTCAAAACAACTTTACAGTAACGTTAAGGGAGTCACATTGTTCATAGCTTAGGATATAACATTGTAGCTTTGGGTTACATTTTGTCTTCTGGACATGGTTGAGATTAAAAGGAGAGTAAAAAGAAACCTTGGCTTAGGTCTCACCTGCGTCTCAGATATTTCTCCTGAGATAAAGAGTCAGAAATCTGACAGATGTGTGTGTCATTAGAGTTTCAGAAGAGAATATTAGTGAAGATCTCAATATGAACTCAAACATTTCTCATCACATTTACTCAAATCCAGATTATTTTACTTCTACGATCTACATTCATTTACACCTCCACACTCTTCACGTCTTTCAGAATTTCTCATTAATCAGCAATTTGAAGAGAAAACATCTGAGACTAAGTTAAAGGGACAGTTCACCCAAAAATTAAACTTCTGTCGTCATTTACTCACCCTCAGATTGTTCCAAACTTGTATACATGTCTTTGGCCGGGGGGGCTGCTTTAGAATTTTCAAGTTTTATTTAATTACTATTGCATATAGGAATTTATAGTCTGTTTAATATTTGACCTGTGTTTCTCTCTCCTTTATCTTAAATGTGTGCTCTCACTGTGCGTGCGTGTTTGTGTGTGTGTGTGTGTGTGTGTGTGTTATGTGTTGTGTGTGTGTGTGTGTGTGTGTGGATGATGTGTGTGTGTGTGTGTGTGTGTGTGTGTGTGTGTGTGTGTGTGTGTGTGTGTGTGTGTGTGTGTGCGTGCGTGCGTGTCCGTGTGTGTGTCTATGTCTATGTGTGTTGGTGCGTGTGCATATTGTGTGTGTGGAGTGTTTTGTATGTGGGTATGTCTGTCTTCTTGTTTTAACTTGTATAACTTTTAATTGTTTTGCTTATAGTCAATATGTCTCATGTACATCTGCTTTGTAACATGAAAATTGTAAAAAGCGCTATATAAATAAAGTTGAGTTGAGTTTGTTCTTCTGAACACAAGGGAAGATATTTGGAAGAATGTCAGTAACCAAACAGATCTCATCCCCCATTTACTCCCATAGTAGGGAAAATAAATACTATGCACGGGCAACTTATAACACACCAAAGACACAGAAAAACACGTTTTCGTGCCATATGACCCCTTTAAAGGATTAAAGGGTTTAAAGCATGATGTGGATGCCAAGAACCACCCGACCTGCATTAAAATCCTTTAATACACTGCTAGCCGTGGATTATCCCTTACATAAAACACACTTTACCCAGATCCCTTAAGCAACAAAAGAGCGACAATCTGAGAAATAACATTTTCCTTTGGGTTGAAAAGAATCAGTAGTTTTGTCAGGAGGTTTTGCCATTGTTCTCTTTTGTGTTTGTGTTGTACCTGTATGACTTTCTCTCTTCTGTAAAACCCAAATGGCTTTTTTTTACATAATTAGGCTGGCAGACTCATACAAATAATTGTATAAAAAAAGCGCATCTCAGGATATTTCTTTTGTGTTTATGGAAGAACGAAAGAGTCATAGAGGATTGAAAATTAATGAGGTCCAGTAAATAATGACTGAATTGTTATTGTTGGGGGATTTATTCCATTAAGACACAAGCGTAGCCTGAAGTCAACACAAGCCTTTCTTAATATCTTAAAGCCCGTCTTTCAGAAACCTCTGTGAGCTAGAGGAAAATGCTGTTTGTTTAGTCTCGTAGACATGACAACAAACATGTAAACACGAAAAGATGAGCTAACGTCAGCACTTTGTGTTTTCTGTACAATGTGCAAACCCACGACAACACCGTTCTGTTAACATTCCTTTTTTCTGCTCTGGAATGAAAATCTGTGGGTTGGAACCCACCTCCGCTGTTATCGGAAAACTAATCGAGCCGGTATTGTTTGCATGAATAAGGCGTGTGAATACAGAAGGGCACGGTGACCCGGTGGAGTACGTGAGCGTCGGCCAAAACCACCTGATAAATCACAACACGTCGCACTGAGCGAAGCACACCGGCCGGCCGTCTTCACAGCGTTTGCGGCGTGCCGGGCGTTTGTTTGTCAAAACGTAGTTCGGTAATGAATATTAATGTGTGGAGATGTCAGCGAGATGAATTGTGGGGGCGGTTGAAAGCTGCATTATCTGGAGTTTATTTTCCGCGCGTAATGAAAAGCAGAGACTCGGGCGCTAATAAGGAGCTCCGGGGAGCGGAAAGCGCTGGGGTGATAGCTTGCTGTTTTGGAGAGGCTATTTAATGTGTTTAATTCAAGGGTTTTTGCTTTTCGCTGTTATTAAATAACAGTGGTTTGTCAGGCGTGGAGGTGAATCATGTGGGAACAGAGGTGTGTCCGCAATCTTAAGCTGCACGTTTTTGGGGGTATTTGGTCAGATTTCTCATTCTATTTTGGTCTTCTTTTATAAACCGTCCTAAATCCAATACACAGAGCATTTGAGAAATGTCAAACACACATTTTGCAAAAAAATTTCGCTTATATGAAAATAAACAAAAATCAATATACAATATCTGTGTAAATGGTTTAGTGATTTCTGTTCTTTTTACTAAAAACAATTCTGCAGTGATATTCTACAGGTAGTTAAAACACCCAGATAAAGTACAGATACTTGAAATGGTACTTGAGAGTAAAAATACTTAAAGGACCAGTGTGTCATTTTTAGCAGCATCTAGTGTTGAGGTTGGGAATTACAACCAACGGCTCACTCCACCCCTCCCTTTCGAAGCACTACGGAGGCTGAGAGAGGACTAAGATGTCGTCACATTTTTGCTTCTGTACCGAATGAGATAACAACTTTACGAAACGCGCTCTGTAGAGTTTGTCCATTTAGGGCCACTGTAGAAACAACATGGTGAATTCCATGTAAGGGGAATCGCGGTGTACGTAGATAGAAATAGCTCATTCTAAGATTCTAAGATTCTAAAACATAACGCTTCATTATGTAAGGTCTTTATACACCTCTGAACACACTTATGTGTGTTATATTGCATTTCTGTCAAAAGATCCTCCAAAAAACTACACACTGGACCTTTAAGGACTATCCAGCTCTATTGAAAACCATCTCCTTATTTTCCCCTAGTTCATGGCAGTATATAATAATGATTTATAAGTTGATCTCTCATGTAGGATTTCGCTGGAAATGTCAGTTCGACGTCCGCTCATGTAAAGACATGTACAGTACATAAAAACCTGAATTTTATGTTTCAAACAGAGATGGCCATAGGGAGACAAATGTTACGAATCGAAACTTTAGACTCTCAGATAGCTTCTCAGCTAAAAGAAAAATTAGTTTTATAGGTTGCCTTAAGCAAATGCCTTTCTTGAAACGACCGAATGGGAACTGGAAATGCACAGCAAAAAATGACTTTCTTACTTAGTATTTTTGTCTTGTTTTCCAGTACAAATGTCTAAAAGTTCTTGAATCAAGATGCATGTTCTTGATGAGCAAAATGACCTAAGAAAATACGTCTTGTTTTTAGACCAACATTTCAGTGAATTTGTGCTTAAAACAAGCAAAACAAAATCTGCCAATGGGGTCAGAAAAATAATCTTGAGTTAAGGTCACTCAATTCAAGATTATTTTTCTTACTCCGTTGGCATATTTTTTTGCTTGTTATAAGCTCAAATGAACTGAAATTTCATATTTTTGGTCTAAAAACAAGACGTATTTTCTTAGGTCATTTTGCTCATCAAGAACATGCATCTTGATTCAAGAATTTGTAGACATTTGTACTGGAAAACAAGAGAAAAATGCTAAGTAAGAAAGTCATTTTTGCAGCGTGGCATGTAACCAGTATCAACTACTGTGAGATCGGCACAAATGGATCCCATCAGAAAGAAAGAGAGACGGAGTGATGACTCTTGTGATGTGATGCTCCGGATGGACAGAGGGCAGAGAGTCTTGTTGAAGATTAGAAGATGAATCAGCAGATATCCTTTAGTTGTGTGTGTGTGTAACAGAAATACCTTCACCATCTCGCTGTTCCAGTTCAGTGCTGCAGGAAATGTACCCTGATATTAGCTATTAAAGTGCAGATTGTCAAGGGAGGCACGCCGACTCACACAGACACGCACTGAAGGTAGAGAGAGGACCAGTCAGGGAAACCGAGGCCTTTGAGATGCTCAAACCGAGAGATGGGGGTTTTTCATGTGACGCGTGTTCACTGTTCAGGGTTAAATTATAGACATTTTATATCAGAACGGGCCGTGAGGTTTAAAGGGGCACGCTTGAAGTGGGGGGATTTGTGATGACAGCGGCAAAGAAAAATCGGTTTAGAGTAACATTGTTATATTTTGATGGAAGATTATGGAAGCAAACACTTCTTTCTTAAAATAATGTGGAGCTGTGAATAAAACACCATAAGAGCAGAAACGTTTATTAAATTAGACGTCTGTTGAAGTTTGGTGGAAAGCACCAAATTAAGAGTTTTGCTCAAGTGTTCTGCTTCTCCGGTTTTTTATGTCATTTAGTCTCACGTGCCTTTTCTAGTGCTTCAGAAGAGTCTCAAACTGTGCTCAGAGAACACGATGTTAGTACTCACACATGGGTCATTTCTACTATTCTGTGCCATTTCAGAGTAGCAACTCTATAAAAAAATGCTAAACTTTCCATGACTTTATCATCAAACTATAAGGAAAATATACTGGTCCAGCTCAGGGTATTATGGTATAGTCATTATTATATAAGTCATGTAGTCAGAGTTTTTTTTACCATGTGACACAGGCCAAATGTCCCCTCTGTTACAGGACATTCTCACCCCTTTTTTAGGTGTTTAGAATTCAAAGTTAAAGTAATATTTACATTTTCTAAGAGCTTAAATGTCTCTCACTTTTCCCTGCAACTGTATTTAAAAAAAAGTATTACTAAAGAAGTACTATATAAAAATATGATGTTTATGCTACATTGTCATTTTAATGCATTTCATTTAGTATAAAAAGAGATTTTAATGCCCATTTTTAAGTGACTTCGTTTTGCATTTTGCAAGTAGCCAGAAAAACATGTATATGTGTTGATTTGATTGAATTCATATTTAAAACTACACGTCAACAGAGTGGACCACAGAGAAACAGGGTGGACAATAACAGGAGTGACATTTTATGCAAGACTCGGCCATTTCTACTCATATGGTGAACAACTGGCTAGCACATGATTGCGAAAAAGTATTGTTTCCTCTATAAAGAAGCATAACAGAGAGGACATGTTATGCTGTACACACACACACACACACACGCACGCACACACACACACACACACACACGCACACACACACACACACACAGGACAGGATGGCAGAGCAGATGATGTTGTTGTGATGTAAGAACTCAGTTCAGAAAGAACAATTTGTCCATGTTATGATTGCAGTGTCATTTTTGCAGCATGCTGTTGACTACAATTCCAGGAGAGTGTTGTTTTATTTTTGTACAGATAGATAGACAGACCCCAGATCCACACCAGAGGCTGTTTTCAGCTCTCGGTCTCTGACAGCACGTCAAAGCACTGGCTACAGTTCATACAGATTTCAGTTTGGTCTTACTTTAGATTTATTTTATTTTTAGACAGACATCATTGTAAGAGCTGTAAAAATTACTTGGAAAAAAACTGGCGACTTTATACAGGTCAGTCAGACGAACCTTTAATGGTCAAAAGGCCATCTGAACTGATCATCTACAGTATATGATTGGGCAGTGTCATGTCACTAAACACATAAGACCTCTCTATATTGGCGTTTTATATAAGCTCTTACCCTGTATAAAATGTGGCGATTTCTGGCGATTAATAATTAAAACAGGGCTGTGACAGGAACATGTGGCCCTCGGGGACTGATTTGACGTGTCTGTGTGATTCATAATGCGGTGTAATCATTATAATGAGAGCACTTAATCCAGGATGATGGTGAAAATCACAGCTCAAGGGAACTTTCTGATGAGTGAGTATGATAATGAGGGTCTCATTTAACACCACAGACTGACAGCACGCTCGGGCACATGAATGTCATGGAGACACAATCATAAAATCATCCTTTAAACACTAGCAAACGTTTTTAGGGATCTTTTATTCATTTGCCTAACAGTACAAAACACATAACATGACCAGAGAACATACACTTTAACAAGTTATTTACGGTCTATCTGTTTGCATTTATATCTGTCTCTCTGTCTGTCTGTCTGTCTGTCTGTCTGTCTCTATTTATCTGTCTATGTGCCTATATGTCTGTCTGTCTAACTATCCATCTTTCTGTCAGTCTATGTCTCTGTCTGTCTATAACTCTGTCTGTCTATAACTCTGTCTGTCTATATCTCTGTCTCTCTGTCTGTCTGTCTGTCTGTCTGTCTGTCTCTCTGTCTGTCTGTCTGTCTGTCTGTCTAACTATCTCTATTTATCTGTCTATGTGCCCATATGTCTGTCTGTCTAACTATCCATCTTTCTGTCAGTCTATGTCTCTGTCTGTCTATAACTCTGTCTGTCTTTCTGTCTGTCTATATCTCTGTCTGTCTGTCTAACTTTCTGTCTGTCTGTCTATCTGTCTATCTATCTGTCTGTCTGTCTGTCTATCTATCTATCTGTCTGTCTGTCTGTCTGTCTGTCTGTCTCTATTTATCTGTNTCTGTCTGTATCTCTGTCTGTCTGTCTTACTGCTTGTCTTTCTGTCTGTCTATATCTCTGTCTGTCTATCTATCTATCTCTATTTATCTGTCTATGTGCCCATATGTCTGTCTGTCTAACTATCCATCTTTCTGTCAGTCTATGTCTCTGTCTGTCTATAACTCTGTCTGTCTATAACTCTGTCTGTCTATAACTCTGTCTGTCTATTTATCAGTCTATCTGTCTGTATCTCTGTCTGTCTGTCTTACTGCTTGTCTTTCTGTCTGTCTATATCTCTGTCTGTCTATCTATCTATCTCTATTTATCTGTCTATGTGCCCATATGTCTGTCTGTCTAACTATCCATCTTTCTGTCAGTCTATGTCTCTGTCTGTCTATAACTCTGTCTGTCTATTTATCAGTCTATCTGTCTGTATCTCTGTCTGTCTGTCTGTCTGTCTTACTGCTTGTCTTTCTGTCTGTCCATATCTCTGTCTGTCTGTTTAACTTTCAGTCTGTCCTATATGTCTTTCTGTCTGTCTATATATCTGTCTGTCTGTCTGTCTGCCTGCATGCCTGCCTGTCTGTCTGTCTGTCTGTCTATCTATTTATCACTCTATCTATCTGAATCTCTGTCTGTATATATATGTGTATGTCTGTCTGTCTGTCTACCTGTCTTACTGCTTTTCTTTCTGTCTGTCTATTTATCAGTCTATCTGTCTGTATCTCTGTCTGTCTGTTTAACTGTCAGTCTGTCCTATATGTCTTTCTGTTTGTCTGTCTGCCTGTCTGTTTGTCTGTCTGCCTGTCTGTCTATTTATCACTCTATCTGTATGTATCGCTGTCTGTCTATACTGTATATGTGTCTGTCTGTCTGTCTGTCTGTCTGTCTGTCTGTTTGCCTGTCTGTCTACCTGTCTTACTGCTTTTCTTTCTGTCTGTCTATTTATCAGTCTATCTGTCTGTATCTCTGTCTGTCTTTCTGTCTGTCTGTCTATCAATTTATCACTCTATCTGTATGAATCTCTGTCTGTCTATATATGTGTCTGTCTGTCTGTCTGCCTGACTATCTGTCTAACTGCTTGTCTTTCTGTCTGTCTATTTATCAGTCTATCTGTCTGTATCTCTGTCTGTCTGTCTGTCTAACTATCCATCTTTCTGTCAGTCTATGTCTCTCTCTGTTTTTCTATCTGTTTAACTGCCTGTCAGTTTGTCTTACTATGTGTCTGTCTGTCTAACTTACAGTTTGTCTGCCTATATGTCCGTCTATCTATCAATCTATTTATAAGTGTGCCAGTGTTAAATTGCTTTTTTACATGTTGTATAAAGAAGCTGATGGCTAGACAACTTTAGGTAAAAGAAATACGGAACAAGTTTTGTTCAGAATAAGTCATGAGGAAAAAGTGCAGAATTAAGGGATAGTCCCGGGAAAAGTGGGTTGCGTGGTCACAACCTACAAAATGTAGATTGATCACAGCCATTATGGTCATTAATGAGGGACAATTGATCTGTCTCTCTCTTTCTCTGTCTTTTCTAGTTTATCTCTGTCCCTTTCACCTCCTGTGGCTCAGCGGTCAGTGTAGCGGGGATATAGATTATTACTTCACTGGCAGACAATCAAAGCGGCCGCTTCCCTCACAAATTACCTTTTAATGACTTATTTTCACACACAAATGGTGTTGAACTTAATCACACACACAATTAAAGACACACACACACAGCAGTTGGGCAGCGCTGTGTGTGGGTTTTAGAGGATTCATTAAGTTTAATGCTGTTGCTCATCAGTATGTTTTTACCTCATTTATATAAATAATAATGTATTCTTTTGAGTTGAGTGTACAGTACATTTATCAGCTCAAGTCACCTGAAGTCTGCAATCCCTAACTTTTGTTTGTCTAACTTTTACCCTGACTGTGGTTTTTAATAGTGATTACACATCAAATCACACACATGCACACACATTGAGTGGCCTGCGGTCGTGTCTATGCCAGACTTCCTGTTTGTTGGTGGACTTCCTGTTTGATGGTGGGCTTCCCGTTAATGTCTAATGCTCAGGTCAGCACTGCGGTGTACCCGCTCATCTCATTTATACTTCATGTGAAGGTGATAGTCCCATAAATGACCATGCAGACGTCTGGCTGTGGAGTAATGTGGAGCAGAGCTGTGTTTAATATGCCTCTTCATTGGAGAAATAAAGCCGAGACCTGCCGGATGGAAAGTATTCACAAGGCAGTTAACTGAATTGCTCGGTCTGTTCACATTATATATTTACTGTATCTGCACATGGGTTTGGCTGTAAGAGAGAGATACTGTATACAGGTTTAGAGCTACTGTAGTAGTATGAACCCTTAGCAAACCCTCAGGAAATTGAACCATGGTTTTATTAAGGTAAAAGTGTAGTAACCATGTTTTTTTTTTGGCAGATTGATTACTGTTATATGATAATATTGCAAATTCTTATTTGACTATGATGTTGATACTGTATCTAAAGGCATCTCTAGCTCATCTTTTATTAGACTTGCAGTAATATAGTGTGTACTGTATTCTACAATATAACAGATGTCCAACAAAATCAAACCTCAGGAGTGACTTAAAGTCATCCAACAGCAACGTGAAAGACTGAAAGCATGACAAGACACATGAAAACTGTGATAAAATTCCAGGTCATCACATGAAACAATAATTGTTGAACTTTTCCTAAATAAATGTGGAAATATTACTATTGTATTGTTAAGTGAATTTGAACTTGTTTTCTTTGCAGTATTTGAGGTCTGAAAAAATACTGAGCATCTCTTCTGTTATTCTCACCTGTTTCTCCAGTTTTCATTTTCTGCAAATAAATGCAAATATAAACTATATTTTTATTTGAAATTTGGGAGAAATATTGTTAGTAGATCACAGAATAAAACAAAGATCATTTTACCTAAACGCATAGCTAGAAATAGTAAATTCAGAAAGACTGAAAATCATTTTGTAATGGTCTCTTATTTTTTCCCGTGGCTGTATGTGTATATAGATATGTATTTGTATATTTATACATTTCATATATACTACTTTTAAGGTTATATCCTTCTTTATTCTGTGTGTGTACAACGTGTGTTTTTCTTATTTGAACACAAATTGTAAAAAGTGCTCTAAAACAAATGTGACTTGTCTTGACCATTTGCATCACTGTAGTTTTACTACAAATACCACGGTGAAAGCATTGTGGCGGGACCCTTAGAAAATTTGTGGTAATAAAAGCAAAAAACGTGGTCACTATAGCAACCATAGTACATTTTCGTAAGGGTAAATAATGGAGCACATAACATCATGGTGGTTGACATAAAAGCCCCATCATTTCTCCAGAGAACTGAACTTTCATCTGAGAACTTTCAGAAGAGTAATTGAATGTCCGTGTGTCTCCTCGCAGTCTCCAGTCTGTAGTTGAGTGTCCTCTCACTTACAGCGGTCAAACTCGGCTGAAGTTTCCGTGCCAGGGCAGATTTAATAGAAACTGGAGTGTAAATGAAATTCTCTGTGTGCTGAGGCGTCGTGGTCAATGATGCTTTTCTGGCGCTGGAGAAATGGCTTCATTCGTCCCACTGCATGGCTCAACAAGCTAATCTCTTTTAGCCAGCTGGTGAGCCTTTCAACATGGATGCTCCAAATGCGTACGATTCTGTTGGACGGCGGCGGGATGTGCCGTGCGTCCGTGCCCGTCTTCTTTTAAAGCGACGGTCCGGAGCGGAGCTCCGGGGTAAATAAGAGACTCTACTTAATGGGTCGCCAAAATAGAAGGACGTAATTCAGTATCGATCGAGTCCCCGCGTACGCCTCCTCTGTGTTATTACTGTACAAAGAGTCCAGACCCCTTCAGACATTGATCAGTGCCCGCTGCCAAATCCAGAGGGCGGTTTATCTTATTCTGGGTAATTCATTTTGATGTCAACTGTTTTAGGTTACGCCGCCGATATCGATCTCAGTATTTGACACAGTTATTTTCCAGACGTTATCTTCTCGCGTGGATGAAAGGAATTCTCCAAAGCAAAGTAAGTCCAGCAGTGGAAAACCTGGCCACGAGAGAGACGTTTGATGGAATAACGTACTTATGTGTTGTTGACAGACATACTGAAGGTTCCAGAGGTTGAGAAGTCTTCCGTGACATCGTGGATTTTGTATTTATGTGTATTTGCTGTGTACTTACTCATTTACAGAACAATCCGATACTCGACCATCGAATAGATGCTTTAATGTGTTTGGGATTTTTTTTAGTTGTGCATCAATAGATTTAAAATAAAGGTGCTCTCAAGAGTCTTCAGTTGTGTTTCATTTAAGTGTCAAATGAATTCCAGATGTTTCTACTAAAATGCTGTGAGGAGAAATAAAAGTAGAAAGAAATGAGAGTGTAATTGTTGAAACACGTGAAGAGTTTGGAGGTGGAAAATGACTGTAAAATAATCTGGATTTGAGTCGATTTAATGAGAAACGTTTGAGTTCATATTGAGATCTTCAGCTCATTTGGACACATTGTTGACATCTCTTCTGAAACTCTAATGACATTTGTGAGATTTCTGAGAAATATCTGAGACACACATGACGCTTAAGAAAAAGTTTCCATTTGCTCTCCGTTTAATCTCATTGATGTCTCGAAATAATGGAGAGATGAATGAAATCTCATTTGTCAATTTTCTTGTGGGTAGGCACATTAGATAATAAAAAACTTTAGGATGTTTAATGATATCTTTTGGTTTAGTGTGTTCGGTGTGTAGGAAACATCAATATAGATTTCCAAGCATTCTTTACCATTAACTCTAATAATAAATTGAATTGTTGTGTATGAACACAAAGATCTGATCTCACCTTAATCACATCAGTCTGGAATTATTGTACATGATAGAAAAACTGAAACTAAATCCTTAAAAACTGTGACAACAACATCTGCACTTACAGCCTTTGTCTTTAATTGCACAATTTTTTAAGACGTGACTTGATTTATGTAAATAGACATGAATTGATAGAAATTCTGTGGATGGGATTGATTTTGAAATATAAGTGTTTTAAATTTCCTTCAATTGTATTCGCACACTTCCCAATCAATGTCCCTCCTCTTCTGTAGATGAAGGTCCTGATGAGCTCGTGGCTCCTTCATCTCCCTCATCCACCCCCAACACGAGTCCCAGGGAGGCGGAGTCTACTTCAGTGTCAGGAGGTGAGGATGGCCCCTCCCTCGCACCCAGCCCACCACATCCGACAGAACAAGAGAGTGAAGTGACATCGGAGATGGAGTCAGAGGAGAAGAAAGCCCTGCGTCTGCTCTACTGCTCTCTCTGTAAGGTGGCCGTCAACTCCGCATCCCAGCTGGAGGCGCACAACAGTGGTGAGGAACATCTCTATGTGCCATACACCACGTTACTTCAGTTTGGCAAGAAACCTTCAAGATAGACCCGCCGTGAGCTCAGAGGTTGTTTAAATCAGTGGTTCTCAAACTTTTTCATTGTAAGGCCCCCTTTGTGTAGAGTGCATCGCTTTGCGGCCCCCCAAATAAAGACTTAAAATCTTAAATTTAACATTTTCGGTTATACAATGCTGAAACATCAATTCTTTTGTCTGGTGGTCTGATGTTTGATTGCATAAAATCTATGATCAATTTCTATATTTCATAAAATGCCACAAAATCTGTGGCCCCCTGGATCCATCTCGGGGACCCCCCAGGGGCCACGGCCCCCAGTTTGAGAACTACTGAGTTGATGCTTAAAGGTCACCCAAAAATGAATCATTTTGATCATTTACTCATTCTCATGTCATTTCAAACCTGTGTGACTTAATTTCTTCCGAAGAACACAAATGAAGATACGTTGAAGAACGTTGGGAACCAAACAACATCCCCATTGACTTCCATCGTATGAACACAAAACCACTGAGACATGTCTCAAAATATCTTCTTTTGGGTTCAGCAGAAGAATGAGTAACATACAGGTTTACAACCACACGAGGGTGAATAACTGATGACAGAATTTAAATTTTCGCATGAACTATGCCTTTAGATTTCCTTATTAAAGCATCGTTTGTTAATGCATACAGAGAGGCAAAAACTCACTTTCATGCACTTTTATAACTCGGGGCGTATTAAAATAAAGGCAGCACATAACTTAACACAGCGCAGCACAAAATATGTTCATTTATACTGAGGATTAATACATTGAAACAACTTATGGCGCGCCACAAAAACTATCGCTTTGATAAATGAAACGCAGCAGTCCTAAAGACTAGATGTACAGCCCGGTGCGTACGGGATTGTTTTCTCTGGCAAAAGTGTCTCATTAAGATGATCGATGTTTTGAAGCTGCCATGTTCTGTTCCTCAGGCACCAAGCACAAGACCATGCTGGAGGCTCGCAGTGGAAACGGTTCCATCAAATCTTTTCCCAGACCCGGGCTAAAAAGCAAGCTGTCGACGCCCACCAAGACGGACGTGGGCCTGCAGAACAAGATCTTTCACTGTGAAACCTGCGACGTGCACGTCAATTCAGAGACGCAACTCAAACAGGTGTCCCAACCACACATTTCACGAGTTCGCCTCGCATATAATAACTACAGATGGGGGACGGATATTATGCGTATTTGGCGTGCTGTCCCGGGGACAGGGCTCCGAGCTCGGTGGTTCCTTGGATCTTAATTCTTGTCTAAAAAACGTGTGTTTTTTGTTTAGCACATTAGCAGCAGACGCCACAAAGACAGAGCGGCAGGAAAGCCTTCCAAACCCAAGTACGGTCCTTACAGCAAAACCCAAAGAGGACAAACCAAACAGACGGTCAGTTCCTGCTTCACTTTAAAGCACAAAATATCCAATTTTAAAACGAATGATATTCATGTAATATTGAATATAAAAGAATAAACCCCACCCGTCCTCTACCCAGCAGGTGAAGATGGCATTAGGAAAAGACTTGTGTCCACCTCTGACAGGCGGGATAATGCAGTCGCACCTGGCAGCTGTCGCCGCGGCGGCCGCCGCTGTAAGCTCCGCCTTTCCCCTGCGTGCCTGCCATAACCCCGCCCTCTTTCAGACTCAGACCCTCCCAGCCACGCTGCTCCGCCCGGCCCCGGGGCCAATCAGGACTGCTCACACTCCTATACTGTTCGCCCCTTATTGACCTATGAACTCTGACCTCACATGCTTGGATCATCGCTTCTGTCCCTCCATAACAACACCTCCCGGCGGGCGCACGGCCCGCATCAAATGCGACATATCGCAATAATTTGAAAGCAAAACACGAGCCAGGTAACTATGCATTGTCATTTTTATGTGACACACTGAAGCTATAAATGTTCCGGTGAGTTGTTTTTCATTATCGTCACGACGTCAAAGAAAAAGTTGGATTATTTTTTTAAGATATGTCGTTCTAATTTACTTGCTGTCATTCCGAGCTGTATTATTTTCCGTCTTCGGTGAAACGCAAGAATTGATGTTGGACAGAGTGTCCGAGCTGTTTTTAATACAACGAAACTAAGCGATTCATACATAATCCAGTGTGCTATATTTCAAGCCTTGCGCCAATGAGAAATGTTTGTATTGGATATGAATTTGCTGTTCGTAACACAAAACTGATGTGTTTTCATTTCATAGCTCATTCATTGTAAAAAAAAGAACAGCTTGGACATTGTACTTTGTGTTTACTGAGGCAATAAAATAATACAGGTTTAAAATAATATGATGACGGTGAGATGTCGACAAATTATAATTGAACATTTTAAGATGAAATTGTAAACAAAGATGTTATGGAGAGGGTTTATATTTGACTGCTGTTGCACTTTAAGCTGTTGTTGTTGTAGATGTTCACTGCTTTAGATGACTAGAACCCTCCTGGTTTCAGCTGTTTGTGTAATGAGACGATCACTGCTTCATACAGTATGTAAATGATGTGGGACAGGATTGGTGACAGGTCCTGCGGTGTCGGTGTGTCACGTGTTTGGGCATTTACACTCCTCCCTAGAGAACACTGCATTCGCATCACTAGGAACCATTTCACAAGGACATAGAAGAGACTTATTACTTTCTGAAAATCTATGTGAAAGCATACACACAAATGTGACCCTGGACCACAAAACCAGTCATAAGTAGCACGGGGTATATTTGTAGCAATAGCCAACAAAACATTGTATGGGTCAAAATGATCCATTTTTCTTTTATGTCAAAAATCCGTAGGATATTAAAGGAGTAGCTCACGTCAAAATAAGCCCCCTCCATAGTCATTTTTATGCCTACTATGGAAGGTCAATGAAGTGAGCTACTCCTTTAAGTAAAGATCGTGTTCCATGAAGATGTTTTGTAAATTTCCTCCCGTAAATATATAAAAACTTTATTTTTGTGAGACCTTACATAATGAAGCGTTATGTTTTTATTATCTTAGAATGAGCTAGTTCTATCTCCATACACCGCGGGTCCCCTTACATGGAATCCGCCATGTTGTTTCTACAGTGGCCCTAAAGGGACAAACTGCTCTATAGAGCGCGTTTCATAAACATTTTTTCGCCAAATCACGAACAAAAGTGGCCGGAAACACGTCTAAAAACGTCACTCGCCGCTGCCCGCTCTTTGAGAATGACCCACTCCTATCCTAACAAACCATACTGTACATCAATGGAAAGCTTATTTATTTAGCTTTCAGATGACATATAAATCTCAATTTCAACAAATTGACCCTTATTGTGGTCCAGGGTCTCATATGTTCAATCTATTTCATCCTAAAGCTAATGTACAATTTGTAACTTTTAGCTTTAAAATAAACTAAATCAGCGATTGAGCGAGTGCATAAAAACATTTGTGTCCGAAACGTTCTGCTTATCTTACCCCAAATCACAACAATTAGATTTAATAATAATGACGATTTATGTGCAGGGAATAATTATGCAGAAGTTCAACTTGCGTAAAGATACGCATATAAACGGCAATTTAATATTTCAAACTGTTGGCGATAGAGAGGCAGAAGTTGATTTAATATTGAGCGATATGTAAAGCATTCACAGAACGATCTTCCTGAAGACCGCTGTGTTTAAGCATCTCAAATAACTATTAGGTTAGTAGTTTATCTAACCAATGAAAATCTGTATTTGGCAAACCCGTTTCAAATCTTTGTTTTAACAGTCGTTATTTTGTCAGATCCATTTGGTGTCAGAAATGAAACACTCCACCATCTTTAACTGGAACATGCATTGCCCTTTCCATTAAAATCAGGTCATTAAAGAAGAGTTCACGCGTTCTTCACAGAGCAGATTTTAGGTCTTGTGTTTGTGTGTTCCACGATGAGATGTTTCTTATAAAACGGTCAGTTCTGGTCCTTGATTCTGATTGGCTGAGCCGAGTTCTAAGCCGTTATAAAATACCTCAATATATAACGGCTGACCGCACCACATAGCCTAAATATCACTTTATTTACTTGATTTTATGAAACCTTGCTACGCATATGGAATAACCGTTTTATAAAAGCAATAAGCCCCAAGAAGCAGTGGGTTACAGTGCATTTTATAACAGCTAAGGGGGTTTTAGGCACTCCGATTCGCGTCGTGACGCCCTTAGCTGTTATAAAATGCACCGTAACCCACTGCTTCGCTGGGCTTATTGCTTTAATACACTACATTGATGGAATGTGTTGTGTGACATGTTCATCCTGTGTGCTATTGACAACATGAATATAATTCTGTTTGATTTTTAATGAAATATGTACAGTTAGAATTTGTGTCTTTAACGGATGTATGAGATGGAGAACTGTAATAGATGCTGATCCAAAGGAAAGCTAAAGAAATTTGTTCCAGCTCACATTAAGCCCTGCTGTAGTGTGTGTGTGTGTGTGTGTGTGTGTGTGTGTGTGTGTGTGTGTGTGTGTGTGTGTGTGTGTGTGTGTGTGTGTGTGTGTGTGTGTGTGTGTNGTGTGTGTGTGTGTGTGTGTGTGTGTGTGTGTGTGTGTGTGTGTGTGTGTGTGTGTGTGTGTGCGCGTGCGTGCGTGCTCGTGTGCACGAGTGTGTGTGGCAGGATGCAGGGGAAGACGAGTGCTTGATTTCCAAAATAAAATCCTACTGATTCATGTCAAAGCAAGGTTAAAAAATATATTGGAATGTATGCAAAACAGATTATGTAAATTTGTAGGAGTGTGTTTGTTTGAGTCTGTGTGTTATAAAATGCCTTTCACCGGAAGATGTCCCTGGGAAAAATCTAATGAATATAACATTAGCTGCTGCGGGGTCACGACGCTTGTCTGTCTCTTCTTGCAATGTGAAAACAAACAAACAATTTCAAATAAAGAATCCTGCTTGGTAAACCTGTTTATATGTCAAATTAATTCACTCGCGTAGAGAGATTCATATATGACGCATGCCTTTTTTACATACAGTAGCGGAAAACAGCTTAAGGTTCCTATAAGAAAGCACAGTATCTTTTCAGAAAACGCTTTCTTTTCTTTTATATTTCACAGTAGATAGAAAATGATTACGGTTTGAGGGGGAGTAAAGTTTGACAAAGTTATTGTTTCAGCGAGAGCCATTCCTTGTATGGTTTGCGCGGAAAATGATCTCGACTTTGCTTGTGTTGGTTCACGAGATGGTAAAAGTGAGTCATATGTGCATCAATAATCCCTGCGATCTAATCGTACTTCTGCTCAACCACGACTAAAGTGTCTATAAAAAGCCAAGCTAAACATTGTTCTTGATCAAGTGTGCGTTTCCAGGTGTTGCGTGCTGTACAAAACACTCCTGTCATCAATTTTATTCTCTGACATGCAGTATGACTCATATTTGTCAGATGCTAATAAGTCAACAGCCCTCTCCGTGGACCTTCTCGTGAACTTTCTGGATGCTCTTGTGTAAGTTCCGTAATGAACAGTAACGCTTGCCGGTGTCTGTCCGTCTCCAAACGCTAATGCCGAACATCTGTATGTAGGAGTCTACACTGTTAGGTTTGAGAGAAAAGTCCGTTTTCTGATAGATGGTTGGGCCAGGAGCCAAATCAGATTTCATTTATCTTTTGATTTTTATTTCACTGAATAAACCGACCAAAAAATACTGGGACAGGTTCTACACGGTACATGAGAGTTGACATGTGCTCCTGTTTTAAAGGGACAGTTCACCCCAAAAAACTTTACTTTTGAGTTGCTGTCTATTTAGAACATTTCAAACATTTGATATGTTATTAATTATGGCATGATAATGCATCAGAAAGGTGATGCTATTTGTGGAAAGCAAGCATTAGAGCGCATATTTTTGTGTTTCACAAGACGTTGTAACTATTTTATGTGGTGTTTAATTTATATATACTGTTTCATCGGCGCACATGCCTGGCCCGAAGTTAACTTCCGGTCTGTGTTTGGTTATAATAGAACAATTTAATTTAATTTATATTCATTTATTGTTATTCATTATATTAAATTAAAACTACTTAACAGTCATTGATTGTTTGCGGATGTCAACCGGAGGTTAAGTTTGGGCTGATTATGTTGTTACCGCTGAAACCGTCTACAAATCTGTACAATGTGAAAAAAGGCAGATTGTACTTAAACATACAAATGTGATTGTTGAATTCATATGCATTAGCCTCATCGTAAAATAGTTACGAAATGACAACAAATTATATGGTCATATGGTTTTGGAACGACACATGCAAGGATGAGTAAATAATCGGTCAGATTTTATTTCTGTATTAAATATTTATTTTGTAACATTGTTGGATTATCTCATGTAGAAATTGTAGTGAAACATGCTTCAGTTTCAATTTCATTGCTCACGCATAAGAATGACGGGATGTTTTGAGAACGCTGTGTCTTTGGGACTTGGGGTGGTAAATTTATTTTCAAAAATGTATTTTTTTACATCCTGCCAGCGCAGCGTCTCGGCGCTTGAAAAATCCTCTCTGTGCCTGGGAGAAGATCTAAAGAAGACTAATAGAACATGACTATTGTTGAAACCCTCAGAGGACGAGCCAGTGAATACCGCCGCTCCGGTCGTCCTTGATTTCTGATCGTGACAAATGCAGTTATTAGCATTCCGGTCCGAGAGGAACGAGATCTTATTCCTGCAGACTTCAACAGTAACCTGCTAAATACAGCGAGGCCCGCAGACGCACAGAGGAAGAACTGACCCAGCGTGATGCATCATGGGTAACTTTATGGATTATAGTCAAAATGTGAAACATCGGACATCTGATTCTGGCTGTTATCCTTCAAAGTGATAGATTTGATATCCTCAAAGACAATTAGATGCTTAACTTTACTTTTAAGGAAGAAGAATGGGGATAATCTATTTCACTGACCGAAGGAGACGTAGGCCTATGTAATCTGGAGAGAGGCCG
This sequence comes from Triplophysa rosa, assembly GCF_024868665.1. Taxonomy (NCBI): domain Eukaryota; kingdom Metazoa; phylum Chordata; class Actinopteri; order Cypriniformes; family Nemacheilidae; genus Triplophysa; species Triplophysa rosa. Next base: position 1,976,635 of record NC_079897.1, read on the forward strand.
GGTGAGGGCAACAGTCATTAATATGCAACTCATTAATGTGGGTTTGGTTTGGAGGTAATGTAGCGTGCAGCAGTATTTATTGAATGAAAATGGATGGGGTGGAGCTATTTACAACGATTCCATTGTGATTGAAATGCGGTCGCTAGATTTCATTTTTTTTGCCGTTCGGTGTTTCGAATATATTTTGGCAATCAAATCTAAAAAAAATTGAAATTTAGCGGCATCTAGTGGTGAGGTTGCAAATTGCAACCAACGGCTCACTCCACCCCTCCCTTTCGAAGCGCTACGGTGGCTGACACAGCGCTAAGATGTCGTCACGTTTTCGCTTCTTTGCTGAAGGAGATCATGTGTTTATGAAACGCGCTCTGTAGAGCAGTTTGTCCCTTTAGGGCCACTGTAGAAACAACATGGCGGATTCCATGTAAGGGGACCCGCGGTGTATGTAGATAGAAATAGCTCATTCTAAGATAATAAAAACATAACGCTTCATTATGTAAGGTCTTTGTACACCTCTGAACGCATAGTTATGTATGTTATATTGCATTTCTGTCAATAGATCCTCCTAAAAATTACTTGACCTTTGTGTGGAATTAACACCATACTTATAGTTCATTATTTATATGCTATATTTGCATACCTATTGGTATACTATTATGTATTAACTTATCAATTTTACACTTAAGCTATCTTTTAACTCTACTGTAAAAGAGTAGACACGACTACTAAACCTTGTGTACTTTGAATACTTCATTATGCTTCTAATTACTGTAAATCTCCATTAAAAGCTTGAGATTTTTCTGCCAGTATAAGTCAAGTATACAGTACGTGTGTGTCATTTTATAGTATATGAGAAGTGCATAATGCAGACTTAAAGTATACTTTCTTATATCTAGTGTGAAAGTATACTAATAGCGCACTTGAATAAACTTCCGTTTTTTGTAAGGGAATAAAACCAACAGAAAATGAACGGGTTGTCATTTCACATTGTCATGGATGACAAATAAATTTAAATCTATAGTTTCGATCAGTTTCCTTCGAACTGCCATGTGAAATATAAGTCATTTTTATACGTGCATCTGTCAGTCACTGGTGACAGTAAGAGATCGCCGCCTTCTATATATGTGGTGCACAATTTGCTCCGTTAACAAGGCAACAGAAGCGTTAAATAGCTGGAAACATGTACAGTATATGTCACTGAGCGTGAAGTACACTTTTAGGCAGATCATGAGTTGAAACACAATAAAAGCTGTTGTGTAGTAGCGAGTAACAGAACATTATGGTGAAGTTTAACAGCTGCCTGCGGCTCCAGGACTAAAGCCATGACAGAAATGATACCTTGTTCTGTTAACCTGCTGAGCTCAAACAGGCGGCTTTAAGACTTGCTAAACCACAGTGTTTCTTTAAAGAGAACGAGAGAGGTCGTCTAAAATACATCAACTTAACAAGCCCAAACCAGAGCACTTAAGGGAACCATTCACTTCTACTTGAAGATTCCTGTCATCATTTCCTCTTACCCTTATGTCATTCCAAATCCATGCTTTTCTTCTTCTGTAAAACACAAACTGATGGCTGATCGTGTGAGCGTTCATCTATACGATTAAAGTGGATAGTGATTTATACTGCCTTTTCTCCCAAAAGAAAAAACGAATCCAGTCAATTTTAATAAGTTTCCTGGAGCTGTAGTGTAATGAATGCTGAAGAGTTTCCAGGGTGGTCACGTACTCGTAAAATGTATGGCTTGAATTAAAACAAAACAAAAATAAGTTAACCTTAAAACGATGAGTTAATTCAACTTAAAAAGTCAATTCAACGAGTTTAGTCAACTCAACGAGAAATTCATTAAGTGAACTGTTATCAACGTTCTTCACAATATTTATTTTCTGTTCTGCAGCAGAAAGAAAGTCATACAGGTTTGGAATCATACGAGGGTTAGTAAAGGATGAATTTTGAGTAAAAAATGGAACGAAAAATGACTTTTAAGCGAATACAAAACCCACCAAAGGTTTCCAGTTTCTTTTCCCTACTACACCTTTTTCTCCAAATTCATACACCATGCTTAATGCGTTTCTATTAAACTTGATAGTGTTTGCCCTGAGGGTTGATCAAAGAATATGGCGGAAGGGAAAAAGCATAAAATTGTTCATTAAGGACACATCTCAAGGGCCTGGGAAAGGAAAGTCCAAATCTTTTCGGTTCATTTCCACAGGAGGTAAAGTCTGTTTGAACAAGAGTGATGTAAGTTATTCATATTGTCTGAGGCATTACACATGAACTGTTGCTAGGGGCTTTTTTGCTGGTTTGCTTCAGAGAGTTTGACTGTATCCACGCAGATCAAGACCAGTTTGATTACACGGCAAATGTGTGTGAACTACATCACAAACCTCATATGCTGTTAAAGGCTTTTTTATCCTGATCAGGTCGCACGGCATTCACAACCTGTTTTAACAGGAAACATATGATGGATTAGTGACGTCAGCCGAGAAGAAACGTGTTGCCATTTCAACAATACTTGTATTTTGATGATATATTTAGAGAACAGACTCTTGAGACGTGCTCTTCTTTGGAATAATGTGCACTGATGAATAATGCATAACAAGACCATGAAGGAGCATTAAAGGAATTTTACCCGAAAAAATTGATTTGTTTTGTATGAACATAGAACCTGTAAGACATCTTATAGTGTTTTTCAGACGTAAACATAACAAAACTACAGAATATGTTATTATTGTTATTCGATTTATATTACTTGTATTTTGTTTATTTAATTCTGTAAAGACTGGGTCTGTTTAAAGAAAATAAAGAAAACACCATGTCTAATTAGATTCAGCACAAACATAAACATGCACTGAACACTTTCGCTCATTTTACTGACATAAACATAAACTTCTTATTTTGAAATAAATCCAGTCTTGTCTCTTTTATTCAGAAGCGAGTGAACAGAGACGCTGTCACTTACTGTGTTATGGTTTGAAAGCCGGTCACTCTGAACATACTGGAGCAGAAAACAATCCCTTTTGCTTCTTTCATTCAAAAAGGGTGTGGGGTGACAGTAATATATGCGGCGAGCACAGTTATGATTTTAATAGGCCTGCCGGCGCAGTGTCCTCTCAGGGCAGAGGATGACAAGCGCAACAGAAGATGCGGGAAACAACACAGACGTCAACCGTGTCACCTTGTTGTTTCAATGTCCGAGCGTTCACAAGAACCCTGAATTAACTTCAGCACTATAAAGCACAGATGCCTGACACACAACACAAAACATCACACCATTTATTAAAGACAGAAACGTGTTTAGTTGAAATATGCATCACTAAAGTAAATGTGGTTTTTTTTGTTTTTTTTTAACCATTCTTCATCAAACTAACTGTATATGAGCAGTATCCTTAATTCTGTTTCTTTTGAACAATTCTTAAATCAAATATTATCAACGTCAACATTTATCCTTCACTTGCTGCGAGGTCAACGAGGTCACATGCTCTGGTCAGTTCACATTATGGTATTATTTATCTCTGTTTAATAATTGCGCTTGTGTATTGTGTCAGTGTCAACGTTCTGTTGGTGGTTTTTTCATTTAATACATCTAAATATGATTAAGTCACATGGTGTCAGCTGTCAAACCTTCTTGAAATAGACGAAGCCGTGTTCTCAATTCCTTCATCGAAGTTGATAGCGTAGTAAACAGTTGACAATACCATACAAATAACTGAAGTTTTGTATGGTGATGGCAAATTTTGTAGGTTTTATGAGGAAAGGAAACTAGCAGAGGTGTTGCACCAAAACGTATCTGAAGATGTTGCACGAAGCAAATTATGGTAAATAAACCTTTATTTTTCAATTGTGTGAGTGTCTGGGTACGAATGTGCCATGTGGGCCCAAACGTTTGGGTCATGTCCAATTTGCATGCATATTGATTTGGATTCAAACAAACCACAATGGCCTCTGGGTAATTTGCATCACCTGCAAACTATTGCCCTGATTCAATCTGAAGAGCTGCTGGACACCGAAGCAAGAAAATCTCAGTGAGATCTCATGCTCTGAGACATTAGACATGTTCATACCATTCTCATTTCAAACTCTTTTACTGAGTTAGATTATTATTATTTTTCTCTAGAATTAGACACACGTACTTCATAGAGCACGGATTGGAAAGCATTATACTGCCATCTGCTGGACAGAAAGTGCACGTGCAGGTAAGAGGAAACTAGAACCCTGTTCATAAAAAAAATCAAAGTGGGGATTTTGTAAAGAACACTTTTCAAGGAAGTCAAACATTTATATACAATTCCGTCGAAAGATACTATTAAACACTTGTTAAATAAGGTGTTATACTTAAAGTGTATGGATTTAATGTGATTATCTCTCTTATGAAGAGAACTGATATGACATACAGTCAGTAAGTCAATGCAAACACGTATCAGACAAATGAAATGAGCTCATATTTGTCTGTAGATGTCGCTTGCTTTTATATTTGATCACAGTGACATTTAGTGTAACTTGAGTGTCCAAATACTTGGACATGTTCCACTTCCAAGCAGGCATGCAAAGTGATTTATAATGAAGGGAAAACTTTCTTGGCCTGTTTAAACACATTTGCATACACGTTTGCTAGGTCAAAGAAACTGTAGCTTCCATGAGACTTTTGCTCAAGAAAAGGGTTGAGGAAATTAGTTGATATAATTGTACGAAATGACTAAAATACAGAGTAATAAATGTGTCCGAAGTGAAGCATTTAAAGGAACAGTTCACCTTTAAAATGAAAATTCTTGTCATTTCACACCTGTGTGACTTTCGTTCTTCTGCAGAACACAAAAGAAGATATTTAAAAAAATGTTGGTAACAGAACGCTGTTGGTCCCTATTGACTTGCATTGGTTTTGTGTCACTTTATAAACACTTTGATATATTTTATATATATATATTTTTATAATCACACTTTGAGAGTGTGGATTATGTATACACTGTGCGTGTTAATTTGACCTTTTTTAACACTGGCGATTTTACTGTAATAAGGCTAAGCCAACAGTTTTTGGTTGGCAACATTTTTTTAAGTATCTCTTTTTGTGTGGTTTGCAGAAGAAAGAAAATCACAGGTTCACAATCACAACGGGGGGTGTAAATATGACATACGTTTTTATTTTCAAGGTGAACTATTCCTTTGAGTGTCTTGCAAAGTAAAATAGACGGAAAAGTCGATGGTGTTAATCGTTGTGCAATACTTCAAAAAAAATCCTTTTTATAGCAATTCTTGATGGATTTCACAGGAAGAGTTTAGCTTGATTTTTCTTGGCAAATTTTCAATCATAATGCTATCAGATTATTCCTTTTTAAGTCTCCATTCTACACTTATTTGAGGAAAAACTGTACTGGCATACTGTGCTAAATGTCTTCAGAATATCTTAGTTTTAGCACCCTTAAGACTTTTTGAAGACATTTGTAAAATTGGTAAGGGATTTTAACCAAATAAAGGATCCAGGATTCATCGACCTGATTATTCAACCACGCATGAAGAAATCATGAGGTAGGCCTACAATAGCGCATGATACCCAAATTCAGAAGTTATTACAACAGACATCTTTTGATTTTAGAACACTACGCAGCTTAAAGTCAGATCAACTTCATGTATATGGATACTAAACATCATAAGTTTGGATGTATATAAAAGAAAACTGAAATGTACTCCACCTAAATCAAGCGGCCACATCATGGATATATACAATTCACCCCCTTTATTGGAAATATTCTTGTACCTGGACATTAAAAATCAATCAGTCCCTCAATCAGTGTTAATGCATTACATCAATGAATCAATTGGGTTTGAACACCTGGCGGTTAGTTGACCTTAGCTACCTGTGGTCCATCAGGAGTGTTGTTTATAAGTCCATCATGAAATCATTTGGGAAACAACAGGCAGCCACAATTTCATAACAAAAAAAACGCAACTCAAAATTGTGCAATTCAATAGTTTCTTAGAAATAAAAACATTGAGAGCGTTTCGAGAGAAGGTACATAACAGACCACTGACTAAAAGTCAAGTTCATTTGTTAATAACACTACATACATTAAAAAACCATTCCAACGTGATTTTCTGTGAAAAGAAACTTCAAACTGGTAGTAAGATTTTTACAGTGTGCAAATTTACCGTCTTGTCAAGAGCTTTAATACAAAGGCAAATGGCTGTTTTTTAAGTCATGCAGTTTTAATATTTTAAAGTTCTTAAATCAATTTTCAAGAGACTGCTTTAACAAACAAACGCCCTCTTTTATTTTGAGAGGTTTGCTTTAGGCGTACAGCACGTATAATTTACATTTGCCTGCAAACATGCCTCAAACAAGTGCTGACGACGTCTGAAAATTCCACACGGCACTGACACAAATAATGCAGTGACGTGAGTTGCCTGTGGCTTCCAGTAAGAAAACTCCTGGACATGTCCAAGATGCTGAAATAGTTGTTTGTTTGACGTCTGAATTTATTATCAGGCCCACATGAAATTTGCAGCTTCACACTTTTACACTCATCACATTTGTTTCACACACCCATCATCCCTTGCACATCCGTTTAATGAAGTCAACACGATATATTTATTTCAAAGTTATCCAAGATATTCAGCTGTATTTTTATCTGGAATTGAATAATAAAGATTGTACGGTATGTAATATCTCATGTCAATTAAGCAACTTTTCTTAAAACTCATTGCTAAAAGTATTTTTTTAATAACATGGTGTATTCAACCCAAAAACGTACATTAGGAAAGTAAATGGGGTGAATGCATGTGAATATCTGAACTATCATTTTGGCCGATTTATCATTGCTAACCACAAATCTAGCGCTCTACTCCACTAAACGCAACGTGTAAATCGATTCCACAGAACTTTGCAGAAAATGCTCATTTCATCTGGGCCTGACCATCGCTTGTCCAATGCAAAAATAAGTGTAAGAAAAACGCAAAGATGGGAATACAGTGGAAATGAATAATAACAATAATAATGAAAGTAATGCATACAGCAGGTTGAAAATGTTTCACCGTCTTCCTAGATTTTATCTTTTATCGGTTCACCAGTCGAATCGTCACATCCAGTAATAGATGCATGCACCTGAAGTCAACAGGCCCATTATTTTCATAATCTCATCAGAACTCAATGGCCCGTTCCACGAACAAGGCCAATGGCAATATGGGAGTTATTAAGATCACACAGTGGTAGGAGCGGCTGTCCAGAGAACATCAGATGTATAGAGAAATGCTGAACTAGAACGAGAAGGTCCCACATCCCAAATGAAAGCCCATAACATAGACCAGCTGCTGATGGAGTATGGATGATTTCTGTTAAAAACAGCAGTCGTATTAAAAGCCAAGCCGATTCAATCTGACCCAGGTCATGAGCAGGCCGGCGTGGAATCTGCAAACACCCAACAAAACCCTGTTTGTTTACTCGCAGTTTACTGCATTTTATTTCGGTCTAAATCTACAGATTTTCTCTCTCTATTCGGCACTGAAAATGTCTGCAGATTCCATCTGAGTCTGGTCATAACATCAGGTCACGTTCTTGCACAGCCAGTCGCTTCCACATATCAAACACACACACACTCACTCTTTCTCTCAAGCGGGTTTGTTCTCCTGCTGAATTAAGTTAAAAACGTGTATTTAGCTTTTTGTAGTGATACATGCATCCGGTAGACTGCTGATTTACATATTTCCTTAAAAACAAAAAGTAAAAAAAGGTATTAGAAACACAGCTATACAGAGTCTTTAGCTAATCCGAGGAGCGAGGTTTGGAAGGAGGAGCCCCATGTCCAGATGTGATGCTGTTAGGAGGTGATGAGCGCTGCCCTTCAGTTGCTACAGCAGGGAGCTTTCGCCGGCTGTGCTGTTTCCGTTAGATCCACACCTCTGTTGCGTCCCGTGTTGGCAACGGCAGGTTGTGGCTCACTCTTGGGTAGTTTCTTTGCTATGGTGGGAAGAGAAATATTTTGTAAATATGTCTCTTTACTTCAAAGTATCTGATGGAAAAGCAGTAAATGGTAACTTACCGATAGCCATAAAAATTTCATTCACGTTCATTGACGTCTTGGCTGACGTCTCCATGAAAAGCAAACTGTTGTCGTCTGCGTATGACTGTGCATCCTGCGTACAAACAAAAGTCAGGGTTTGAGGAAACTAGACAGACTCTTGTAAACAGACAGTTGTTAATGTCTGGAAGTCTGTTTGTGTGTTTATAAACAGTTCCACGGCTTATTTGTAAGATCAGCAGGATCCGGCTCCTCTGTGAAAACACCACGAACCTGAAAGTCCAATGCTCTCTTGTTGGCAAGATCTGCCTTGTTTCCAGCCAAAGCTATTACAATATTTGGACTGGCTTGTCTTTGAAGCTCTTTCACCCAGTTTTTCGCACGTGCAAACGATTCCTGAAGGGAAAAAAGCACGAGTTCCTTTAAACATTAGATTCAAAATCCTCTCTTTTTGTGCCTTGCTTAAAGGGTCATGCATTTAGCTTTCTCTGTGAAGTGCATTTACAACATTTCTCCGTGATCCTTAGGATTAACCAAAGCTATACAATGAATCGATTCTTTCTTTGAAAGTACAGTAAATGTAACATGTGAAGACGCACTTCATTCGTGATGTCATACACCACTATGGCCGCCTGTGCTCCTCTGTAGTACATCGGGGCCAAACTGTGGTAGCGCTCCTGGCCGGCTGTATCCCAAATTTCAAACTTCACTGTTGTGTCATCCAAACATACCGTCTGAGTCAAGAAGGCCGCTGTTGGTGAGAGGACAGAGAAAGGGTCGGATCAGAATAAGGCAATTGCTTGTAATGCACCAGACACGATCGTCACATCAGACAATGAAAGTACCTCCTATTGTGCTTTCCTGAAACTCGTGAAACTGTCCTTTTACGAAGCGAAGGACTAGACTGGATTTGCCCACGGCAGATTCGCCCAGAAGGACTAGTTTGAACTGACAGATCTTGTTGCCGGCGTTTGGACCGTTAGGTCTCGTTGCTCCGCCTCTTCCTGCCATGACCCTAAACACCAATCTCCTGTGCTGAAATCAAAAGTGTTTCTCTCAAACGGCCGCTCCCAGATCTGCACAAACAAACAGGATGATAATAAGTTCCTAGATTTGATTATTTATCTCCTCGCCAATATACAAACTAAGAATACTTTAAAGAGTTTTATGACTTGGTGATTTTTATAAAAGCACCCACAAAGAGCAACACGTAGCCAGGGTGGAAGTAACAAATTACAACTACTCACGTTACTGTAATTATTAAGTGGGGTTTTTCTATACTTGTACTTTTATGAGCATATTTTTACGTCTGTAATTATACTTGTACTTCGTTACAAATTAAGCTAATACTTATACTTCGCAACTTTTAAAATCACACTCGCTACCGAGTACAATTTGAATTAATATTCAAACCTCTGTCAGGCATTTTTGTAGCCAATAAAGATATCCGACCGTAAACAAACCGATAGCTTTTGAACCGAAAAGGCACCTGCTGCGGAGAGATTTAGAGATCACGAGCTCAGACAAACCGGTTTGGTGAAACAAGCACATTGATACCCAAGACAGCAACGTTAAATACAGTGAAAATGACAGCGAAACACCCGGTTGTTGTTCATTAACCCCCTCGTGCCATCCAAGATGTCGATGACATTTTTGCTACAGTACAACAGTAAAGAAAGTCTATCTGAAATCGTGAGCTTTGGTCATTCATAAAATGCAAGTGCCGACGTGTGTTTAAAAAGCAGACACGGGCAACACAAACGCAGTCATTGCACCTCCTGACGATATATTAACATATTACGAAGCGAATCGCATGCTTTATAAGAAACTCAACATTATTTACAACATTATAACCGATGACGTGTAGCAATCAGTCTGCTTATGTTTCAGTAGCGGGGGAGGCAGGGCGCGTCTTAAACAATGGTTTTGCACACTTGAAAGTCACTGTGGGAAAGGGACACAATACGAAGGGTCGTCTGAGATATAAGAAAAAATGCGTTTCTGCATTACTCCGTTTGCCCAGTGTCATCCAAACGGCTATGTTATGAGGTAAAACTGTCCATCTTTCTCCAGAGTCTATCCCTCAAGTGCTCCGCCCTAATAAGTGAGCAAGGAACATGAATGCGATTGGAACGTGCCCGAGGTTTCGAGCAGTTTCGCAAACTGTAAATTACCAGTTATAATGTTGTAAATAACGTTCAGTTTCTTGCACAAATCAATCGATTCGCTTAATAAGATGTTAATAGTTTGCCGGAAGCAACAGGGATTACTTTTATTTAGCCTCTGCGTATTTTGAACTTTAAAAGACATGAACCTGCGGACTTGCATTTTATAAAAGACCATGGACCACAACTCCAGGTAAAAAAATCTATACCGTTCTACCTAAGAAATAATGTCACATACATCTTAAATGGCTTGAGTAAATTAACAGCCAGCTCCACTATACATATGTCCTTTCAATGCTAATCCATATGCAATTTTGGCTGCAAATGTTTAGCTTTTTTACCTGTATTTTGGGCTCTTATTTATTCATTTCTGCATTACTACACATGATTGAACAGTGCTGGAAATGCAAAAATGGTTTTAACTGGAAAACTGAGCTCATGACAGACAGGCAGATAGATGTCAAAATGGGTAGTTTTATCCATTTATATCAGGGTTTTTCCAGGCTCAAAATGAGGCGGAGGTGGTGCCATCCTTATCTTTCACACACACACGTACACGTAGGCCTACAGTACCTTTAAGTTGCTAAACCAAACACTTTACATATTAAAACATAAATTAGATGAAAATGACAATTAAGTTTTAAAAAACAGAACGTTTTTAAATCAAATAAAGCTTTTTATTTTTATGTTTTGTAAAAATGTGCTATTTTCTACATAAATCTCCAAATTTGATTATTAAATATTATTCATAATTCATTGAATAGCGCCGGCTAAAAAGTAACTGATACGAGTAATTTTTCCTTTTACTCAATTACTTTTTTAACACTTTTACTTCTAATGGAGTACAATTTCAGCAATGCAACAGTACACATTTCCAGTACTCTAATTTCCACCACTGCACATAGCTAATGAAACATAAAAAAACAATATAGCACTTAAATACTTTTTGTATATTTATTAGGATTTTGCTTATTTAGGTGACTTGTTGCTGGCTCGACATCGTCATGTCGACATCGTCTATCGGCCCAACCCTAGGTGACTTGTTACAGGCCTGAAAGAAAATGTGCAAATTTGCTGATGGCTCCAGATTTAACATCTTTGTTTGTTCAGGTTTCCTTTAAAATAACAGGTAGGTTTGAAACAAAACTTGTGCCTTACTTGGTTGACCAGAAGAAACTGTAACGTACCTGGCCATAAATATGGCATATCTACAGCAATATTAAGCCTGCCAATGAGTCTTGAGAAATACGTTCCTCTGACAAGATCTCTAGATAAACTTAGTTTATACAAAGAAAAAACACCACACATTGATGTGTATGTATACCAACACTGTTAGGTTCATTAATAAGCCAACCAGAACCCCCAATTATGATTTCATGTAACAATAGTTTCAGAAAGAATGTCTATTGTGCAGTACGTCATCGCATCGATCACAGCCATACCAATGCAATCACGTGACTAAACCATGAACAACAGACACTGTTCAGAAACGGCAGACTCTGTTTAGCCCTAACTATCTTTTGTGCTTGACCCAAAAACCCAGTGACGTCAGTGCCATGTCCTAAGACAGCCAACAAACAAAACCAAGGCCTTGCTTAAAATGGAATACCAGCTTACTACTAGTAATTATACAGTCGACTGTCTTTTTAAATAAAGGGTAACAGTAAGTTTTAGGCAGTAGGCCTAAATTTTCAAATATTGTGTGCGTAATATACCAACTATATACAATAATATCAGTATGGTCTCGATACAGTACGCTATTCTGTACATGAAAAATCTCTTTAGCAAATTTACTAGACTATACATGTTTCATAATAGATATGCACAGTATAGAATAAAGTGACAGTGATGAGCAGACAACACTTAACGTAGGTAGACATTTAAAATAGACAACAGGGGCTCAATTTATATAGAAAAAAGAAACCAATAATAAAACGACTTGTTGGCCAGTTAGCACGATCTGATCATTCAAAACAAACCGCAGCGCTTTTAAACCATACAGATCACAGACCACAAGAGTCAAATTCTACTTCTATTTAAAATAAAATAAATCACAGTTGTTTACAAGAAACTAAAAGTACAAGCAAATGCAGTTGTGTATCATAATATGACAGTCAGATGTGAAGCTCGAGCTAGTTACGTTAACGTTAGCTCTAATGGTAACTGAGCTAGCTGAGCTATTGCTCTCTCGATTTCTTTCGAACACACGTTTATTCTCTCACACACAAGTGATATCGTGGTTTAATCGTGGCAGATGTGTTTAATCCGGCGCTGATGTGTTTTTCCTGCTGCTGCGGTTCAAACGACTCACGAAAATTCAAGCTAATGTTGCTAATGCTAACAGAAAAACAGGCCGCGCGCTCGGAAAACATTGCGCCTGACACCTTACGAACAAACCGTTTCAAAGCGAGAGCAGCAGAGATTATTAAACAACACGTTGTTTATTAAAAACACGACCAACACAAATGAAACGGCGAAAACTGTACAAATATTTAAAGCCCAGACACTCGTACCTTCTTTTCGGTTCCTCCCAACTTCCCCTTCGCATCAAAACTGACGATGACGTGATCTGGCGTCACTGCCAGTCAGGAAGAAATCGACTAATCAGAAAACGTTTCTTTATTTGCATAACCGAGTTATGTATGCAGATTTCTTTATTTTTTGTTTTGTTATACAACTATAGTCAGGGTAGGACAGTTCATTTAATCTATGTCACATACAACACGTATTAATGTATTTTAATTACACACGATCTTCTTGTATTGTGTCATTCTGTACTGTTTAGCTTTTTGATGCATTATTAACTAATGATTATTGTTTCCTTTTATTCAATTACCAATTTGTTTTACTGACGCCACACATCAAGTATGGCACAAATAATGTCAATATCATGACAAATTTGAACGATTCCAATGCTACAATGTAACTGAGATTAAAATATGAATTAAATAAGCACTATACTCTCTGCATAAAATTCACCGTAATCCCTCTGCAAACTAACCTGATATTTGAGACGAAAGACGGGATACAGCTCCCTCCAGTGGGCATGCGCACTTCAATACCGCATAATTTTTGTCACGCTGAAAACAGTTGATTAATATTTTTTATTATTGTAAGGTTAGGTTTAGGGTTGGGTAGGTGAAGGCGTTAGCTAATGTAAATTGTTGTAATTATATGGCGAGATTTTGCACAACCGCCATAACCAGACACGGGCAATGTCTGTCAACAGCTGACGTCATTTCCTTCAGATCGTTGCCAGGTAACGGGACGCAGACTGCAAATGAAAACATGTTTGCATGGTTTTGTAAAAAGGTAATAGACTGTAGTGTAAATAAACTGTATTAAAAGTGTGCCAGACATGAGTCTCGTGCACGAGTCTGAGCGGAATTCATGCGCGTGGAGACGCGGAGACACATTTCCAAGTATCCGTGCGGTAAGACTCGCTTCACTTTCATCTTTCCATCTATTATACTCAAATGTCATGACGTGCTGTGCATATGTTCTCAATATGATTTCCATTTAAAGGCAGGAAAGCTCATTCCAGTGGGTGACAGAGCAAAGACTTGTTTGCAGGAAATTACACCAAGGGTGGTGGGTCATTTGAAACAGTTTTGACGTGGCTTTGGATTCCCAGCTGAAAAAAGTTTCAAAATACAGTACAATGTATTTCTTTGCGACTGTACATACATAGTTTAAGATAACACGTGCATGTTGTGTGTGTGTGTTTCTTAAACAATTTCCCTCAGTGTGTAACTCCACCTGTGGTCAGAAAGTTTGTCCGTTCGGCTCAGCCGGCTGTAGGGGCAGTTCGAGTGTTTCATGGAAAGGCAAATGATCCAGATATCGCAAGTGCTGTAGTTCATGGTGTGAGCACTAAATCATCCATAACTGTGAGTAATAGCCAGTCTTTATTAGATCATGTGTTTTTAATATGTTTGGGGTTTAAACTATTCTATGCCTGGGTCATTTTTCAACCCCAAATAAAAAAACGTTATACTTTATATTTTCTCTATATCATTAGACTTTGTTTTGCTTTAATAGAAATTATATTTCCCTTAAGGAAAATGAAGACTATTTTTTAATGTCATGACAATTAAACGCATTTGCCTCCACAATTCTAATTACCGTAATGCACAGAAATGACTGGATTACAGTAATGAGAATCTAATGTGAACCATACCATTGAGAATAATGGTAACTGCCAAAAATTAACATAAAACCTCAAGAGTATGCTACAGCTTTTAGATGCATCGCAGTAATTAGAATTTCTGGGGGAAATGTGCTCAATTATAATATTAATATCACAGTGATGATAATGCCACGATGCAAAAAATCTACAAAAAAAGACTGTATCATTTTTCTATAACACCTTTAGTCAAAACCAAGTTTCTTTGGGGAGACATATGACCCGTTTAGAACTCAAAGCAATCATTTTATTCTTTGTGTACATGGATTTTTAGGCCGGATTAGTAATCAACCCTGCACCAAAGACACGCTTTCAAGAAAGCCTGCGACACCTTCAAGAAATCAATTATGCCACCAATCGGAACGCTCCTCTTGGGCGGTCACAAGTTCAAGGGCCCGGTTTGCCAAGTTGGATTGACCCTGAGAAAACAACTTTTGGTGTCACAACCCTCAAATGTAAATGTGTTTATGAAACCTCATTAGCACCGTGACGATTGAACATTCAATAGTTACAAAATATAAATGTACTAAAGCTGCCTAAAAAAATCTAAAGAATTCTCTTAAAGGGATCATTCACCCCAAAAAAAAGAAAATTCTGTCATCGTTTACTGACCGTCTTGTCATTTCAAACCTGTATGACTTTCTTCCGCAGAACACGAGAGAAGATATTTTGAAAAACCGGCACCCATTCACTTGCATTGGTTTTGTGTCCATCCATACAAGAGAAGCGAATGGGTGCCGGTGTTCGATTACCAACTTTCTTCAAAATATCTTCTTTTGTGTTCTGTGGAAGAAAGCCATACAGGTTTAAAATAAAAAGAGGGCGAGTAAATGATAAACAAATTAAAATTTTTGAGTGAACTATCACTTTAAGAGAATTCTGTACAATTTGTTCGACAGACATAACTACCATACATGTTGATTTTTACAGTTTCTAATGCTGGTGAGATCATCAATCCACCCAAAACTGCACATCAGGTGCAGATGGAGGCTGAAGACAAACATCAACTCTACATTCGCTCACATGGCTCCTACTTTGTAGGTCAGTCAAAAAGTCTCGTTTCCGAAAGTCGGTCTTTGATTGTAAACACTTTGATTTGGCTTTAAATCAGAACACTGTGTGTTTTTGTTGCTGCAGGGGAGCGTGTGGACCGAAAATATAACTGCGATCACTTTGACACAGAAAGCCACTTTGGTGTCCCAACACCTCATCGCAATGACGGCAGGAACATCTCCAGATGTCTCCACTGGCTTTGTGACGCACAACCGTAAACTTAAACTTACACATACAAAATACACCATAACATAACAGCTTTCTATAGCTGAAGCTATGTCTAAAGTCATACATTGTCAATGTGGTTGTTAGGCACAATGACATGCGGTAATCACACATAAACTGTGTTTAATGAACATGCATTCTTATAAATGGCTGTCATTTTCAATATTCAAGTTATGATGGCATCTATATTCCATTTAGAGTTTTCCTAATGATAATGTAACATGGCAATGGCAGCATTATCAGAAATGAACTGTTTGCTAATCTTCGTGTTTAAAGAAACAACAGTGCAACATTAGCTTCCAAACGCTGTGATGACTTCAGAGAGAAGACTCAGCCGAAGACAGGCAAAGTTCATGACCCGTAAGTCATTAAGAATATTGTTCAAGGGATGAAAATTCTGTCATCATTTACTCATTTACTCACGCTCATGTCATTTCATACCTGTATAAATGACTTTGTTCCGATGAACACAAAGAAAGATGTTTGGAAGAATCATTTTCAGTTCCGGGACATCATTGACTATCATAGTAGGAAGAATGAAATGGTAGTCAAGGGTACCTAAATTCTTCCAAATATCTCATTATGTGTTCAACACAACAAAAAATAAAATTTCGTTTTTTTCCTACTATGGTAGTGGTCCCAGAACTGAAATGTGGTAACATTCTTCCAAATAGCTTTCTCATGGGAACACAGACCTTTATACAGTTTTGAAACAACCCGAGGGTGAGTACATGATGACAGATTTGTCATTTTTGGATCAACTAAATGTAAATGTTATTTTATACTGTAGTTTCTGCTGCTGTATTGTTTTCTCGCTATGCATTCATTTCTAGAATTGCAGAGACATTAAATGTTCCCAAGGATCACACATTTGGAGTCTTGATGAAACCTGACGGCTTTGGTAATTTGAATCATCTCACATTCTGAATTTGATGCCAGCAGCTTGTATTGTACAGAATTTATGGTCATGCTTTTTTGCGTCTGTCTGAATCTGAGAGTTTTCCGTCTCTGCTCAGGTGCAGGTGACCTCCTCCATCAGACTCCACCTGACGAGTATCTGAAAGGTAAAGACAGACAGAGAACGCTGCTCAATGCTGTTCGCCAGCACCTGAAGAGGTCTAACTACCAGAACTTCAGCTCACTACTGGAAGCCTTCAGATTCTATGACAAGGTCAAAAAAAGCGCAAAAAGTAGCGAAAGAACGTTCTGTAATCAAAATGTCATTCAAATATTTGCGTGCTGCATCTTCCTTGCAGACTTACTTTTTCATTGCACCGTGACGTGTGTTTTTCTTTTTTATTCACAATTCGCTGCATTGCAAGCACTGAAATTTCCTGCAGAAAATGCAAATCCACTTGTTGTCGTTGGCAAGATGCGTTTCCATTCTACAAAGTATTTAAGGTTATGTGTGCTTGGGTCTGTATGCGCCACAGACGAAACGGGGGAAACTAGATAAGGAGGACCTGAAGGAGGCCTGCCGCCACTTTAACATGATCATCAGTGAACCGGTGCTCGATGACCTCATGGATCACTGTGACGTTGATAAAGACGGACTGATCGACTTTTTGGAGTTTTCCAATTTTCTAAATTGGAAAGACAAAATGGCAATAAACAGTGCGGAGCAGAAGATTCTCACAGGAGGTAAACTGACGTCTGCATGCTTACAGAGATGTTTTGCGATCTGTGTTATTGGGTTTTTGAAATGTTATAGAGTTTTAGGGATGGAGTTGTAGATTCATGTAACTTGAAGGACTCTGCTTGTACAAATGCATGTGTAGAGTTTAATAGAAGTAGACAAAAGATACAGGTCAAAACCAGAGATGTCAAAGGGTCAAACAAGTATAAACTGGTCAGAGTGGGACACCGGTGCTGTATCTGAAACCACTCATTATTTTCTATACATGGGATAACATTTAAGTCCACTATATCAGTGGTTCTCAAACTTTTTTGTTGTAAGGCCCCCTTTGTGTAGAGTGCATTGCTTTGCGGCCCCCCAAATAAAGACTTATAATCTTAAACTTAAAATTTTAATTAAACCAAGAAAATATTCAGTTAAACAATGCTAAAACATCAATTCTTTTGGTTGGTGGCGTTGTTTTTCTGATGTTTGATTGCACAAAATGTATGATAAATATCTACATTTCTAAAATGCCACAAAATCTGTGGCCCCCCTGGAACCATCTTGGGGCCCCCCAGGAGACCACGGCCCCCAGTTTGAGAACCACTGCACTATAGGGTGAAGAAGTGAGCAAAAATGCATCCTCAGTTTCAGTCGCTGGCATAAATACCATACCATGCATCGAAAAACAAAAAAAAGTCATGTTCATTTACTATTATGTTTATTAAATATATTATATTTTAAATGCTATATTTACTATACTATATTTAAAATTGATTCAGTCTGATTTATTTGAATGAATGGTGCACTATATAGAACATGGGGGTAATTTCGGACAAAGAACAGTTAGTAAAATGAATGTGAATGGAAGTCAGAAGTCTGCCCCCGTGTGGTGGGAAGGGGTTATGACAGGCAGATGTAATCCAATTCTACAAGTAAAAATCCAGTTAACCCAAATTTGAAACGATGTAGGGATTTTTTTTGTTCTGTCTGACTGTTGCATTCTGGTATTGTGTCAGAACGGCAGTGATACATGTTTGTGCCAAATGCTAATGAATCACTTGTACGTTGCAGAGCGAATGGCATGGACGACCCCAGCCAACATAAGAGAACAGCAGAGAACAGGCCTTCAGGTATCTGATGCTGTTAATGTCTTGATGAGACCTGAGGACCTAGAGCCTGTTGAGGTGGGGTGCACCAGGAAGACCCCTAAAACCCTATCCAGGCCGAGATCTGTGAAGGACAGTTTCATCACCTCCTCTTCCGTCATCAATGCTGTCGTGGGTGGACATCCTACTATCGGTGAGTCAGACACACTTGACGATGTTTACGACCACCGATAAGTGTTTCTTTTTTCATCCCTACACATTCATTGAATGCATGTTTATCTAATGGATTGGAATGATGTTTCCACCAAGTGAATGTTCAGAATCTGGCTCAAAAGTTTAGGATCTGTTTCTCTGTCCCAGCAATTACATATAAACACCTTAGCAACCTACCCGGTAAGCTTCTAGAACACCTACAAGTCTGCATTTTTCCTTGATAGACTATCAGACGTGTGGAGTGCCGTCAGTCCGGAGGGATCTAGCCGCCCCTCGTATCAAACGCATCAACGACAGGAGGAACTACGGCGATGAATCAACAGTGTATGATCTGCTGCACCCACCCGTGTGTTCCCTTTACGGAGTGTATGAAGAACAGCTTTTTGGTCCTCGTGAAAAAGACGAGGTCAGTTTTGATGACGTCATGACTCACTCCTAATTATAACATAGATAGTTTGGATGAGCTGTATTTAAAAAAGACGCTGACAGTCAGTCACCTGTGACATCAGTTTGCAACCATAGCTTTATATTAGACTAATAAACTGAGATTTTAGAAGATTTTAGAAGAACCTTCTGGTTCCATAAAGAACCTTTTACATCTGTTATTATAAAAAAGTAAGAAAGAGATGGTTCTTTAAAGAACCGTTGACTGAATGGTTCTTTGTGGAACCAAAAAATGTTCTTCTGTGGCATCGCTGTGAAAACCCTTTTAAGCACCTTTATTTTTAAGAGCGTAAATGATGTCAGAATTTTCATTTTTGGGTAAACTATCCATTTATGTCATGATGTAAGGAATTCTGTTTCCGGGTCCAAGCCTCCACTCGTTTCAATTGACTATTTAAACAGACATTTATGAGCATTTTTAATTCATATCGCACATTTACGCTCAACCTTTATAAACTCACGGTGTACTCTACAGTCTCACGGAATCTCTGACATCGATATTTAATAATCAATATTTCGTAATGTAAATAAAGGTTGTGGAAATAAAGGTTAGGACTTTAGTTTTCCAATAGTTTTACAGCAAACTATAAGTGTGTATTAGCATTTTGTGACGGCTTCTGATGGAGCGTTTGGACCCGGAGGCGGTGAAACGTGACATTAGAATTAACAAATTCAATTCAATAATTAATCACAAATGTCACTATGCTAACCAAAGCTATAATATTTATTTACAGATAGCACAGATATTCCAAAAAGTAGGTGTGACGTTTTCGGATGAGATCTTCGAGGAGGCCTGGAAGCTGGCGTCAATGAGACATCCCACCGGTGATGTATGTGTGGAGAGCTTTCGAAACGTTCTCTGTGAACTACAGGCATGTTAAACTCGACACGTCCGTATTTTTCTTGTCCGTCAGGAATACGTTTGAAATACACAAGCATATTTCAATAGTGTGATTCTTAAAAAAATGAACGTTCGCCTTAAAGTCCCAGTGAAAATAAAAAATGACAATGCCTATGAATGCCATGAAATATTGCAGCGTTTTTTGTAAATAGTTTGTCAATGTGGGTCATTCTCTTTTTTTACATCACGTATGTTGAAACATCCAAAAGAAAGCATACTTGCACTTCTATCAAGTTAAGTGATCTTATGATTCCTTTAAAGGCAGTTATTACAGCATTTAGACTGCGAAAAGAAACCATACTCACGGAGGTTTGAAGAATTCTGACTTCTGTCTGTTATTAGTTCACATCCATTATTGGGTCAGCGGTAATTTCCGCCCTGTTATTTGTTTAATTGAGTCTCCTGTCAAATGATGCGAGGGGGCCCGTCTGCAATAAAAAGTGCCCTCATGAAGCATAATAATAGTTCAGCTTAGTAATGAATTTTTGCCTCCCAGGATCCCATTATTGAGTTTACTTGGAGGACGTGCTGCATTTAGAGTTACAGAGAGATGGAGATTGCTGTCAATTACCATATACCCCCATAGGACCGTATCACACAGTCTGTGTGCGTGCACTTTCTCAAATATTGTTTGGGCAAACTTTGTCATCTATTATGAATGATGGTCGAAAGACATCTGTTCTAGAAACGCAGTCTGTCTAGATTTTAATATTGTTTTAAAGTCAACCAGTAAACCGACCGTATAAAACCTGTATATAACTTCTGTGCAACATAAAAGGAAGATATTTTGAGAAATGTCTCTGTGGTTTTGTATTCATATAATGGAAGTCATTAGGGGTCGGTGTTGTTTGGTTGTCAACATTCTTCAAAATGTCTTCTTTTGTGTTCTGCTGAAGAAAGAAACGCATTATAGGTTTGGAATGACATGAGGGTGAATAAATGATTTTTTTGGCTGAACTATCCCTTTAAATATATAGACTGATATGCTTTATTCAGAAATATGAGTTAATGTTTGGTACATTAAACAGATTAATAAAAGCAAAGAGTCACTAATCCATAATAAAAGCCTATAGAGGAATGCAAAATCAAGCACGTTGATGTTTTTCTTTTCTTTTCTTTTGTTCTGTTCAGTTGTAGTCGAAGCCGGCGTGATTAATCGCCTAATATGGTATTAACATATTTATTTCAACGGAAACGGGAGGTATGATATCCACTGTTAATCATATTATGACTTGTCTGCACACATGTGACAAAACGCCTACGCCAGTCGAACAGAACAATCCATTACTGCCTTCAAAAATTATAATCCCACCACCACATATTTCTAAATGATTTAGTGAATTTCAGTCAATGATAATTTGACTGCCTGTAAAGCCATGAATACATAAACAATGACGAGACATAAAAGAGTTTTTTGAGAAACAGGATGACTTCACGCAGCTGCTGTCACTTTACCAGAGGACTGATTTTAATATCTGAATCGGATGATAATTGGTCTCAGGACCCCATCTGTGGTTCTGTGTGATCCGTGTCATTATTAAATGTCATTTATCTCTCGGAAACACCGGAAGCTCATTCACAGCATGTTTGATTTGAAAAAGCTTTCGCACGTGTACGCTGTTAAGTTGAGATAACGGTCCACTTAGACGAGTGTCATAGTCTCTGTATTTTCATATTTGACACAATAAAGATATTTTCGGAAAATGCTAATTATTATGAAAAGCAAGTGAGATATACCACTACCGAATATTATAAAAATGATGATAATATAAGTTACAATGGAAATTGTTGCTTCACCTGACTGTCAGAGCAGGTTAGGAGAAAAATGAAAACAAACATGTTGACAAATTTGGATTTTGTCCATCAAAAAGAAAAAACTCAAAGTTTTGGTGCGATAAGCAGCATCCCATCACACCCTCTTTCGAGCGATTCGAAGTATGCCAGTTTCCCAAAGTTAACTTAAAAACGGCACTTTCTCGCTGAGCGACATCCGAGTCAAAGATGCTAATGTGACAGATGGAAAGATGCTTTGAAACACGAGCTCAAGACACAAGTACGCAAACAGCTGAGAAAGAACCTATTAGCGTCTATATATCCATCAAAGCAGTGCAGAAAATAAATGTCTGTCATAAGAGAAGAATCCATTAAGTACACTTTAGATCATTTGAAGACGCTCCAGCATTTATCAGTCAGACTTATGGCTGTGTAGTTTACAGAGACGCTCGGCAGAATCTGTGTCTATGGGGAGGAAGATCTGTCAAATGAGAGGATGTCTCCGAGTTTACAAGTGCCATCAAATGAAGACAGTTTGCCTTCTAATTATGTTCTGTTTGCCACTCTTTGAAAGAGCGGTACAGTATATGAAATTCACCCTAGGGTGGCAAACATACACAAGCCATGAGTATTTGGAATGAAAACTAACCCTGCCATGAAAAATTGTGGGGTTGTAGGAAATTTCCTTGGATGACAGACAGCAGTTGTCATCTTCTTAGCGATTAAGTCAGATGAGCGGCGTATATACATAAACAAAACGAATAAAATGTGAGGATGAAACTCAAAAATGTATCTGTCACATTTAACCCTGAAATCTAAAAGGAATTGAAATGTGAAATTTTGTATCACATTAAGAAACATTAAGGTAATTGTGATACGATAAAAATAATAAGTAAACAAATAATAATGGGAATTTCCTAAAAAAACCCTGAAAATGTCCATTACAGTAATTAAATACATACTTACATACTTAATATTTATTTTAACGTATATTTATGAATATTAATGGAATAAACAAATGTAGTTATGGAAGCTTTACCTAAAAACCTAAAAAAAAGAAAGAAAGTGTAGTCAGCCTTTGACTAGAATTCGCTTGTCATTTTATCAAGCTGCTTTATGAAGGAGTTCACATCTTTGTTGAGCTCACAGACTTTTGTGTCTTTTTTCTTCAAGTCGTTCATTAAAAAAAGAAAATTAAATAAAATTTGTGTTTGTGCACACTCTACAAAATCATTTCAAACATTCAAGCATACGCCTTTAGACCAAAAGTCAAGTGGCTTAAAATGTTTGGCCGGTAGTCATATGATAAACTATAATGCAACAACAAAAAATAGACCTAAAGAGATTTAGGCAAAATATTTACAGTTTTTCTTTTAATTTTGTGTTGAACTGGTGATATTTCTGACAAGTTTCATAACATTGACCTATGAGCTCTTGCATTGAGGTACAGCACACCTTGCTCAGTTGTGATCGTCTTTAGATGGTCATCATCATCTTCAGAGGAATCTTGAAGATCTGGATGATCTCGGGGTACGCTGCCCTTTGACATCAGCTCTGGAGAGAAACCAAAACCTCATCATGGTGTAGCAGAACGTCCTGCCTGCAGAACATGAAAGACATACAGGGTCATTTCTGCATGGTATCTTTTTATCATCATGTACAGTATGCTAAATTAAACTGGAAAACGTTACCTTCACAGTTTACATTTAATCATTTATTAAGTTTTGGGTCAAAAGGGGACGAAGCGTAAATATCACATTGTCCTTAAGGGGGTGCTGTACTTTACCTGTTCACTCCACACCAAACTTCAAAGCAAAACAATTCAATTAAAAAGAAGACGATTTTATACCCGCTCCACTTCATTTGAGCAGGTGTACTTACCAGGATGATGGCAGGAGGATTGCTATGTTTACTGTCACTTTTACTATCATATCTGTATTGTTGGACAACACGTAACCCAGACTGTCTGCGCAGATGCCTGCGCGCTTTGAAAAGGCTGCGCAGTCGGCAGGTAAGCGTTTGCACAGATGCTTTGAATATGCATCCAAACATTTTCATCGTTGCATCACCAATGCGCACTTTCTGCAGTTGCGCAAGCTGATTTGTTTTGATAAAACTCGTTAATGTTCGCAAATTACAGTCGTCCTGTCTAATACGCTTTTCAAAGTATCAACAAGCCCACCGTCTACCCATAATGCTTTTGGCTATGACTTCAACCATTTCTCCAGTAGATGGAGGCAAAGGCTGGTGATTTTCGTCCGCGCACCAGCGGTATCCATGCGCCATGAGCGCCGGCGCTTTGGGAACGATCACAATGTAAGTGCCACGCAAGCACGTCGTTGCCTGCTGTTGTAAACCGTTTACAGAAGAATGTAAGTGAGGAAGGCTGGGGCTAGTTGTCACAATCATTTTATTTCAGTAACTATTTTAGAGTCTAACATGCAGTTACGTAACGCGTTGGATCGTTGATTCCAACGTCGTCGGGTCCAAAACATCTAGTGTTCAAGCAGAATTGTTTTATGAATTGTGTCGTGTCAAGACAAAACTTTTACATCGTGTTTTTGTAGCATCTCCTGTGAACAAGCACAGCAAACGCATGCAGACAGGACTTAACTTTAAATGTGCTCATAACGCAGGGATTTTATGTTGGGGCCAGTTGTCATTCAAATGTAATGTTGTCATTTTAGGCAATTTATGTATCATCCTACCATATTGATGGTGCTTTTACTGGTCATTTTTGCTATGTCATGAATTTGCAAGTTAACATTATGACACGGTTTTATTTTACCATTATCATCATCATCATTTTAATTTTGACAATTTAGATTTTGAATGCATTTATTGCTTTTTGAAGGAAAAAAATCTTAAAAATCTGCATCCATATTACCATATTAGTGTTGTGACACTGTAACGATTTTTTTGCTGTGACTATAAACTACCTTCACTTCTCTGGTGTCAAGGAGATTTTTAGTGGATGCATGAAGTCACATCAGGTGACAGGTAACCAAAGTATTACAATTTCATGACGTTGTGGACAACAACAGTATATCGTTTTTAATCATTTAAAAGTACTCACTTTGTTTAATACAGCGCTTTACTTGAAACTACATAGCCTACAGTAATGATTATGGCTAGAACTGCATATCGAAATAAGAGCGATATTAATAGGTGAATCAAGTTTTGGTGTTGAATTATATAATGCAAATGAGTGACGCAGGTGGGCTGGCGGTTTAAAACGCGCCCCTCCTTTAATCTAGCAGCGTCACCCAAACACACCTCACAGGTGCACAACATTATTGTTTCAGGCTTAAATGTGATCAGCAGACCACAACATCATTAAAATCCCGCTGTTTCCGCTGATTACAGGTCATAAGCTTTTGTATTTGCCCGCTATCTGTGTTTTCTTTTCAAAACGATGATTATTCATTCAGGGTTGCGCATAAAAACGAAGATGACAGACACCTGCACAATTTATCCGCCCCTCCAAATTCTGTGACTATTTTTATTGATAAATAATTGCTATTGCAGCTCGTCGTTATTGAATTTGCGCTCAGATATAAAACCTTTCTAAGATGTATTATAGTAATTATATCTGTCAGTCTGAAATGCTTTTACATCTGTGGGCTGAATGAACGGAATAATAAAAATCTTGCAGTTCTCATTTCAATTAATTGCTTCGCCGGAGTGATTCCAAACTTTGGGCTGTGATTTTATAGCGGAAAGAAACTCATAACAAAGTATCTCCATACAATTACAAGTCCATATAAACGCAGTCTAGGGGAAAAAGTTTAATTCGCTTAAATCTTTTGCTGTTGTTTCTGCTCTATTATTATGAGCTCATGAGTAGCATATAATGTTATAAAAATGGGTTTTATTGGACTTGTGTTGGACGTAAAGATGAAATCATCTAGATTGCGCAGAAATCAATCAATCAAAAGGAATGTAAGGACAGAACTGAAAAGCACTGCTGTCATCACACAAATATAGTTCGTTTGCTTTTAAGTGTCCGTTCGGCACCTTTGAGGTTGTGATAGGCTGTTGGTTTACTATCCTTATGATGTTTGATGCATGACACCCTGGCACGGAAAGACACGTATTCGCACCGAAGTAAAAATGTAGATGGGTTACGTGAGAGATATTTGGCGGTTCCTGTTGAACACGTCTCTAACTCCGCCACTGATAATGAGCGACATCGGTGCAAACGCGAAAGTAATAGTTTCAGATTTTTTCCCCCAACGGATTATTTTCCGTACTTGTTTTTGTATCTATGCATAAATTAAAAAATCTGCTGAAATTTATTATTCATCTGAGATGTGATTAATATGCAAAATTATGCAAATTAAGATGCAATTAGGCTCCAATTCTCTAGTGGAATTTTCCATTATAATTTAATACAAAGTAACAGAGTAATTGGTGTCACGTGTAATTACGGTTACTCAAGTGTACTTTCAGGCATGCAAATGATGTGCTATATATGTTGGTTATCCGATGCAAATGCGACGCTTTAACAAGTCGGGAGCGGCGAACGCGCGGTTGTACAACTGCTACATGACAGACGCGTAGAGCCGATTTCTGTTGCATTTCATTATTTTGCTGCCCTTGTCTGGTGCGAACTTCTAATGCGTTTGTATAGCTGCGTGAGAAATGTGAAATATCTGTGCATTGTGACAACTTGGTGACCATTTAAATGAACCTCATATCTTGAACTCGTGCGATCAAGTTTGAAACTTTACCCATGGTCCTCCTTCCCAAACACAGATGTCAAAGCGTAGAAAGAAACAAAATGTAATGTCAAACTTTCCGGGGTGATTAACATAAGTCGAGATCAGCTCCTTCTTGGGAGGTAAATTGATTTTGAATTGTTACAATGCCTGTTACATGACTTGCTTGACATCTAGCCCAATGACATTATAACACAGATGCTCGCTCATTGAGCGACGCCTTTTCTTTTCTCCCTCTCTCTCTCCCTCTCTTCCTCCGAACAAAGACGTTGGCTCCTCACCCGCCCTCCCTCGGCTCCGCCGCCTCCGCGCCGTCCTCTTGCCCGCACAACTCCCTCAAAGAGCGTAATCCCTCAACAAAAATCGACGCACAATGGAAACTTGAGCTCAATCCTATAACGCGCAGCCGTGGCGCACAATACCCCCTCCCACCAGCCCCAGTCTCTGCCTCTTCAGGAACGCTAAATGCCCCGTGGCAAAAATCGCTCTTTATCCCTCCCAGCCCGGCTGATTAGAGGAATCCCGCTCTGGGCTTTGCCTATTAGCGCATGGCACGCTGCACGGGCTGCCCACTGCTCCCCACTTACCTATTACTCCACGCTCGAGGGGCTTAACTCACCCGCAGCCCTCAGATCCAGCAGATATCTGATGTTCTGACTGATACGTGAAATAGAGGTGATGGAGTGCTAAAATGTATACGCGTAATCTCTTTTACGCTTAGAGATAAAGGATCCGTTGGAGCCGCGGTGCGGTGCGGTGGGTAGTGCACGTGCCCGAGGGAACGTAGGTGCGAATCTGGCATGCGTCACACCGTCCTATCCGTTTTAATGGGCGCTGTCAGTCAGCAGACCATTAATACCAACAGACAGACAGATATTTGCAGAACAGGCAAACTAATACTGAATGAATACTGTTTTGGGCTTTTAAGAGATCTTGAGTTGAGATTGTAATGATAGAGGAAACTATTAACGCTCTGATGTTTCGCTTTCGTGGCTCAGGAGGAGATTAGATGGAGTCCCCACTTCACTTGTTTCATTTATATTGTTGAAATGCATGAAGAGTGTGGAGGTGTCAAATAAATGTAGATTGTAGAGGTCAAATAATCAGGATTTGAGCAAATTTGATGAGAAATGTTTGAGTTGAGATCTTCAATAATATTGACTTTTGATTGCAGACTTCTGAGCTCAGTTTGAGACACCGTTGACATCTCTAAAGGGGACATCTGAGAGATTTCTGGGTGTTTTTATCAGGAGAAACATCTGAGACGCAGATGAGACGTAAGCAAAACTTTGCATTTGCTCTCCATTTCTTCTCTTTGATGTCTGGAGAAAAAATGGAGACATCAAAGAGATCTCACTTGTGATTTTACTTTCCTTTGGAACTTGTTGATGTTGAATTAAAGGTTCTTTAGAATAGTCTTTTAGGGTTTGGGCTTTCAAAGCACGGGTTTTGGGATGATTTTCTGATTGGGAATTAAAAGTTGTTTCTCTGGCATCAGACTTGCCCTTTTGTTTCCAACTGAAAGTTTCTTGGTTTAAAAAAAATGAGTCATCACTTATTCACCCTCGTGTCATTTAAAACGTGCTTTTTTTCTTATGCAGAACGCAAAAGAAGATATTTCGAGAAATGTCTCAGTGGTTTGGTTACCGACATTCTTCAAAATATCTCCTTTCGTGTTCTGCAGAAAAAAGAAAGTCGTGCAGGCTTGGAATGACTTGAGAGTGAATAAATGACATTTTATGATTTTTTATTTTTGAGTGAACTTTCTCTTAAAGTAAAAATGAGGAACACCTGACCTGAGTTGAGCGCAGGTGCAGAATACAGTGGAAGACAATGATATTTGTGCTCTAATTTCACACCGAGTTTAACATTTGCATGAACACCATTAGTCTGCAGATATTTGCATTTTTCCCTCTCGAGCCAAATGTCATGAATGAACAGATGAGGTTTAGAAATGTGTATGTGGAGTGTTGGTTTTTGTGAGTCATTTGTGAATCAGAGAGTGTGACCGTTTCCCTTATTTTTCTTGCCCAGAGATTCTTAGCAGCATACTGTTCATTTCAATCATCTTTCTTTTTAAACGTGTCGTCTTTGCTAAAGAAATACATTCGTAGGTGATATATAAACATGCACATTGACGCTCTCATTTTTAACTCGCTGCTTTAAATGTCAGGTGTTCAGAGATG
The DNA here is from genome assembly GCF_024868665.1 of Triplophysa rosa. Lineage (NCBI taxonomy): Eukaryota > Metazoa > Chordata > Actinopteri > Cypriniformes > Nemacheilidae > Triplophysa > Triplophysa rosa. Next base: position 2,005,232 of record NC_079897.1, read on the forward strand.
ATGCTTCTAAGAACAATGGCATTGAGGTGAGGTGCAACAAAAGATGCAGAGCAGGGCAGGAACTTGAACTGGGTTTGTGGCATCGGTATTGCATACGATAATATAGGCCGACGCAGGTTCGCTTGTGTACTTCCTGCATGTGGCAGTTTAATAATAGCACGCCGGCTTCCAAGATGTAAAATAATGCAGCTACCTGAATCTCAGCCAAAGTGTTTTTAATGCGTCCCCTCGCTGCAGGAGCCGGGGCTCCGGGCGTGCAGGTTTGCACCGAGGGGAGCGTGGGTGAGGCCGATGTAATCTCTCGCTGGGAGCGTAAATGTTCAGCCGGGTTCGTCTGTGTGGTCTTCCTCTCTCTGTGTTCGCAGAATGGCAGTGGAACGCGGCCCCCGTGTGAAGATTACATCGACGACACAGACAAACACGCCTCGCAGAAAGTAGGCCAAGCTGTGATGTTTCTGAGGAAGCGTGCTGTCTGTCCTCACCTGGCTGTGATATCACAGAAGGGGAAACGGTGCGTCGTGTCTGCAAGTGTGGGAGATTTGTTTCGCCGTATACGTCTCGACTCGGCACGTGTCTTATGTGTGTTTAAGAAGTTTTCGCATAATGGAAACGTGGCAAAGTAATGTGACGTGTAAAAAGATGCGATTAACTAAACGTGCAGTCACAATAGACCCTTAAAGTAATTTGTGAGTGTGCAGTTTTTTGGATGTTCAGAAACGTTTTTCTTTTTTAGAATAATGTGCAAGGACGACAAGCTTAGTTAGCCATGTGTAGTTTACTAACCAAAAACATCCGGTTAGAGCAACACCGATTTTTTTTCAACCGATGGCAGACAGCCGAATTTGTATAAGAGACTGTTTAGAAATGTTTTTCTTTTGCACTTCTGTATAAATTAGTCACGCTCCGGTTAGATCGATAAATAAAAAGAAATGCAAAAAGTTCAAATGCACCATGCCATTCAGTTTCCGGTAAAAACGCAAACCACGCAGAGTTGCAGATATGTCAAAAAATATAAAACTTTCGCAAAAACATTCCCATTCTCCAGCGCTTGCACACGCATGTAAACGGAAGCGCACGTGACGTCATCACCAGCGTGACACCTCATTGGAGGCGTCGAAGGATAAAATGTTCATGAGTCATCGCAATACAGTAAACGCAGCATCTTTAGACTTCGTTCCTGTCTAACGGTTGAAGAATCACAAAGTGTCCACGTGCCGCGTTACACTTTAGACAAAAAGCAACCTTTCTTTTCTTTCTTTTTCTTCTTCGTTTCTTTCGTTCTTTTTCGCTTCTTTCTCCTTCCTTTTTGATTGTTGGTTTGAATTAAAACCCAAATAAGTGACAAATCACAAAGACTGACAGTTGTGTTATTGGCACGGCTTCATAGCGTCCATTCCACAAACAAACATAAAACGGGCATTATTTGAAATATTTGCTCAGCAGATGTTTTTTTCTTTTTTTTTTAAATAAATAAATGAAGAAACAGAATCGGGCCTGGTGTTGGGAATAAGCGCAGTAATTTGCTGCTTCTCTACACGGATTACTGTCACTCTTCGTCAGCTGCTGTGAGCGCTTGCCAGTCCTGTTTGCAATTTCTGGGCTTGTGTTGTACCTTGATATATTTGCCAAATGGATTTTATAGCGGCTGTAATTAAATTTAGTCCACCTTCACATGGTTTAGAAGGGCAGAGGCTGAATTTCTGCTTTGAGTGGGTTTTCCTACTGGTGTCCTCAAACACGTTAAAGCCTTAATGGCCATATTAACTCAGTTTACTGCTAATATGTTTCATTTTGCAAAATATTGTGACAAAATGTTTAAAATGCCACTGACCCTCAAATAAGAAACATTTAATAAATGCATAAAAGAGCACGAAAGATTTTGGATCTGCTCTTTTCCGTACAGTTTTCAGGACAATTATGCATACATTTGTCTTTTTAAAAAATCTTTTTATTTTAAAAGCTAGTTATTTAAAATGCGTTGCATAGTGTGGTGTTATAGAGAAACACAGTGTTGTCGCCTGTACATATTTTTAAAATATTTTTTTTATTATTGAAATGGTATATTGGCCAGACAGGTTGAATTTTATCTACAATTCCTTTTTTATTGTCATTTAATTGTTTTACATTGGTCACTCTTCTCTCTAGACATCATCAGCATCACCAATCTGTGATATCACATTAAGATCACGTTAAAGCTTCGAATAATTCTGATCATTCTGTCATCGTTTATTCACCGTCATGCCATTCTGGGTGACTTTCGTTTTTCTGCAGAGCACAAAAGAAGATATTTTGAAGAATGTTGATAACCAAACAACATTAAACCAAATTGAATTTCACTGTATGAACACAAAACCACTGAGACATTTCTCAAAATATCTTCTTTTGTGTTTCCGCAGAAGAAAGAAAATCATACAGGTGCTGAACAATATGAGTGTGAATAAACAATGACAGAATTGGGATATTTAGGTGAACAATCCAACCCACATCAATGGACCCCTAGTTTAAATTCTTCGAGATGTTGATTTAGTGCATTACACCCGTACAGTAGCGCTTCATACGAGAGCGTCTTTATAATAAATCATAGCGTGAAACGCGCACACAGATTCGCATACACAAATTACATTCTGTCGGGCCATAATTACCACTGGTTCGCTGGCCCTTTTGGATAGCAGTTACGTTGACATAATTCATTAGTGTTTGCCCGAAGAAATGATTTGAAATCTTTAAAGCTCCTTCAAGCATAATAACTATTAAGGGGCCACACGCAGGACTAAAGTGTTAAACGGTTTGTTAGAGTCAGCCGAGGTACAAGGGAGGATAAATATAAATGATAGTTAATATACTGCACCAGTGGTTTTTAAAAAGTAAAACGTTGCTGCTGACACAGAAAACTGCAGCCGTGGCACGGCAACAGCCCTTCACGGATGCGCGCCACGAAATGCACAACGCCCACAAACAACACTTCACTTTCACAACTCTAAGAGGTTATGGCATTGCTCATGCCTGGGCACACAAATTTGATAACTAACAACATGTTTTGTACACCTGCGACGTACCCACATACAAACAAAGGGTGCGAATACTCTTATTTGATTAGGAGCACTTTTAAAACTTTACACTTCAGAAGTAGATTTGTTTTTGAGTCGCTGTGCAATCTACACTTTGGCTTGTTTGTGTTCGTATCTTAATTTGATCAAGCCGCACGTTATAACTGGTGAAAAGCCTTCTGGTAACAGTATGTTTTTCCCAATGCTGCGCCGGTGTATTTTTGTCATTTATGAACTTAGGTGCAAATGAACAAGAAGGGGAAAGCTGTGAAACATGATCACGCAGATCAGGTGAAAATGTGATTTTTTTAAAATTTATTCCAGCTTGCCTTTTGTGATTTGATGGCGATGTCTCTCAAGTGCGTCAATAACCTCGAGGATGTAACGGATTGTTACGTTATAGGGATGTCGTCAAATTAATTAAAGTACACCAAATCAATTAACATGCGTGTTTTTCACCATTCCTTACGGCAAAAAATAATTTTCCAAGTTTACAACTACAAAGATTCAAAGTGAGACACGTTTTTGTAAACCATTGAAATCAAAATGTAAACGTTATTGTGATTTTGATCTAGAAAATTTGCAGCTCTACTGTTTCTTTGTATGTGTTGCCCAGTCTAACATGGCGGACAGGTTGACGTATCGCAGCAACCAGCCAAAATATGGCTATGGTTACACTTGTGGAGGCATTACACCGTGTCTACACCAGACGCAGCACGATGCGACGAGAGACAATATACGCATTAGAACCCATTATAATTTTCAATTTTGTCCACACTGGATGCGGCGCGATGCAGCAATCCTATTAGAACAAGCCGCGTGTCGTGGCGCGGCGCGGCGGTCACGACCGGTCTAGACACGGTGTTAGTATTCAAAGATAACAAAAGGTGCAAACGTGTTAATTTTGTTTTATTTAGTTATATTAATATTTTAAGTTACATTTTATTTTTATATTTTCAGTGTTAATGTTCATGTTCATTATAGTTTAGGTTTCTCATTTTCTCCTTTATTTAGTTTTTACTTATTTCCAATGAATAGTTTTAGTGCCTCGAACTTCTTTCAGTTATACCAACCTGCAACATTTTACATTTTTGTTTAGATTAAGTTTTCCAATATTATTTAGCTCAATGTTGTATTTGATTTCTATGAACAATTGTTTTAATAGGTTTCGTTTTATTCAACCCTGGATTGAATTCTAGATTAATCAAGAATTATTTTTACAGAGTGCTGACAGCTACAGAAATGTAAAGCAAATGGATTGCAGGAGTTCCCAGAAACAACTGGAATCCAGACATTCATAGGTGGATTTGCAGTTGCCATTTTGTTGTTGCCAACAACGTTTTTCTTTCTCCAGTTTCGTTTAGTCTAGTGAGCCTGGAACAATTGGTGTCTGACATCTATTGTGGTTATGACCCGGTTTCGCACCTAATCAGAATTTCAGGTTGACTAATAGCTGCTCCCGTCGGTAAGGCCTTAGCACGACTTGTTTATTGTTCGCACGGGCCGGCAAGCGCCATATACAGTATATGGCATTCCTCACTTTGTCTGGTATTTGTGTGTCTCCTTTTGAACCGAACAGCAGGAATTATTAGCGGCTTAGCACTCAGAGGGTCCCAGTGAGCCTGTGACGCTATAAGCCTCTTCCAAACCCCAAAGCTGCCCTTTCTTATCCAACGCTATAGGAAACCCATTCTTATCGACTGTCTGCATCGAGGGTTTGACTGATGTTGTTGATTTTAAAATTCATCTCAACATAAAATGTCGAAGATCAACATTTCCAGTGAGAGGTGAATCCAGGGAATTCCAGAAATGATTATTATTGAGAGCGATGCGGCTTTCAAGATGTTCTCGAGGTTTTCCGACCGGGGGGAGGGAGGCAATACCAGAGCACCGCACCTCAGCGTCTCCAGTCCCGCAGATTTGGGGTGCGTGTGAAATCCGTGGCACCTCTCCTGCATTCCTGGCTGAATCGGTGCCATATCTGTGATGGACTGAGGCAGAAGAGAAAGATGAATACAGCTTAATCTTACACAGGCCACATGTGTGCACATGATAACATGGATGCTTTCTTCCCGCGCTGGGCTGCGCTCGCCCGGCTGCCAGGTTGCTGCCTCAAACAGCCGTGTTTCGCTGCGATATTTAGCTCGCACCAGAAAAGAACCACGCCACTTCCCGAGGAGGGGGTTAATGCACGTTTTTGGACTTGGAGGGAAATTTTCTCGTAATTCCTGACACATTTCGGGAGACAGATTTGGGGCCTTTCAGCTGCAAACAATATGCAAAATATGACTATGACCAGATGACTCGTTTCTCAAAAGCTGATATTTGATTTTAGACTGAGATGGAGATCACAAGTTATTTGTAGCGTGGTGGGTTCGATGCGCTGGCAAGGACGTTTCGAGACCCGTCAGTTTTAAAGAGCGGTGTGCCTTTGGAAGTTTTTTTCTCCGTTTTTCCCACGACATTCATTGTGATTGCATTAACATAAATGATTCTATAGTATCTTTGTCTGTAATTACGGCCCATGTTTCCGCAGCCTTGAGCCGTGAGTTTGGATGAAGCGCAGGTGTAGAGCCGGCGAGTCTAATGAGCAGACACAGACTCTTCTTCTCTTTAAACCGCAGCTCAATTAAAAAACACAGAATGTGCTCTGATATTAACACAAAATTAATAGACGCTTGCTAATTGATTCTATCAGATTCTGTGGGTAGCCTATATCTTCTGAGCAAACACACGGCTAACAAAGATTTTGTCACCATTTCCAAGTGGAATCTACGAACAAACTATGCATGTTTGATTTTGCATTTTATTTACATGTGGATGATTTATTTGAATATTCATCTTCAATTCTCTAACTTATATAAAAGAAATATATTTAAGGAAGGAGTCTCCCTCTTTTGAGAGATTGCACGCCGCACAAACGTTTTGTCCCGATTCATATTTCAGCACATACAGTAGTTGTCTTTCTCTTTTTGATGTATCTGCCACGCCGAGGCATCAGAAATGATGACATCTGTTTGGAAGGCACGTTGTTTGTTTTCAGTAATAATGCATCTGCATCTCCTTCAGTCGCTCCTTAGTTTTTCAAGTAGATACAATTGTAATGTCAGATGCACCTCTAATTGAAAAGTTAATTATCTTCTGAAACCATCAGCTGTCACTTACCAGGATCAGATACCGCCGTCCTCCCCGGGGACTGACGTTCTTCTGGTCCTGATGGTTTGGGACCTTACGTTTTGTTGCATGTGAACGTTTGATCACTGAAGAGACCATTTATAGCTCGCCGTTTAATTGAAGTCGAATTAGCAGGACTGTACGCCGCATTAAATCACGTAGGAATTGTTTTTTTACGGAGCTCCGCTAACACAATCAAACTTTCCATTAGCGCTCTTGCTTCTCTTTTTTTTCATTTGAGACACCAGTGGTCTTAAAAAATATAAAGAAACCAACGGCACCTGCTATTCCATTAGGATTGCTTGTTAGGGAATACAAGTAAAGTTTATTCAACACATTAAAGCGGATCAAATGGCTGAACACAATTAACATTACACAGCAAAATTAATAGCATAAAATAATGACAACAACTCAAAATGCAAGAATAAAGATTTCAAAACGTTTTCGAACCAGCTACCCTCACTCTTGGTTTTGTCAAACGATTGATCGCGATTAATCACGTACAGAATAAAAGTTTGTGTTTACATAATATATGCCTGTGTACTGTGCATATCAATTTTGTATTTATAAACACATACACATACTACATGTATACATTTTTAAGAAAAACATAAATATTAATAAATGTTTATATATAATTTTAACTATTGGTAAATGTAAAATAACACATCTAAATATTTCCTAAATATGTATACATGTATGTGTATGTGTTCGCAAATACAAAATTAATATGCGCAGTGCACAGACATATATTATGTAAACACAAACTTTTATTCTGTACGCGATTAATCGCGATTAATCGTTTGACAGCCCTAGTTTGGATAAAAACCAAGAGTTAGGGTGCAAGGCAGTTGGTTCCAAAATGTTTTTTTATCGTAAGTGGAGTAAAGGTGACATGATGTTATGCCATTTTTAATGATTTGTTTAGCAGGCACTTCTGGACACTGTGTTCATGATGCCCCCCGTGCAGTCACCTCACGTGCCTCTTCACCTGTTGGAAAACATTTTGAAGGTCAGTCTTTAATAATTAATACAGTGACCACAGACTTTCTCTATTTCAAATTTAATTTACTTTAAACAGTGAGTTCTTTTGTGCTTAATATTCATATAGTAAATCAGTAGCTTCTGATATGTTTATTCCATGCGGATGAAGAAAATTCATCAAAACACTTTTTTTTATTTGCTCTGACGATCTCGTGCTGCTTGCCAATCAGCTGGTTGAAATGGATGTGGGTGGATATCTCTCGATTTTATAGTTCAGGTCGATGCTTACATTCTTTATTACAAATGCTTTATTATAGAAACAAGTTATTTATGCTTGTTTAAGTTTATGCAATATGTAAAAATATATTAGGAATGTGCGTATATACGTATGTGTCTTTAAATTACTCACCTTATCTATCTACAGTATATAGGACCCCAGAATGAAGAATATAAGATTATACATTTTGCACTTGAGAAATCCGACACATAGTATTCAAACCTGTGACAAAAATGAATTCAGAAAAGGCTTAAGAGGACACTGTCTCTGTACAGTATTCCCACGGCACGAAACTCACGACAGTTTCAGAAATCAATCAGTTTTACTGTAATTCAGGAAATACTCATAAATGAATACAATGAATTCCACACTTTAGATTTGACTCACCATTACTCACCGTATTTGACAGGACCTTGAGTTCTCTCTTTGTTGTGGCACTTTTCGTTTCAAAACTCCTACGGCTTACTTGAAGCAAATCATTGCTGGTCTTTCCACAACAAGCCTGACAGCACTCCTGCGGCGTTCGGCTTTGCAGAGATCTCTGTTTCCTCGTGTTGTTTTGTGCCTTTATTTTTAACAGATTTACTGAGACTGAAAAGATATGAAAGAAACGCGATTTGCATGCTCAGAAAAAAGCAGGCTAAAAGTGAAAGCAACCTTATTTGTTCACAGCGAATATATATATTTACTCCAGCGTCTTGCTCAGAAGTTGTTGACGGGCGTCTGATGAGATCGAATGGTTGCATTACATTATATATTCAAATCGGCGTGAGGTAAAAATCCTCTGAAATGATCTAAATGGGCATTTGCATGGCTAACCAAGCGGGTGGACGTTTCTTTTCTCGAGATCTACCTTCTGTGATGTGTCTGATAATACTACACAACACAAAGGTGTTTCCCTTTATTAAAAACAACAGACGTTTAAAAGAATGAAGGTGTGATAGGAAATGTTTGACCTTACTTTAAATTTCTCTGCTTTTGTATTTTTGTGGTTTCAGGCCCCTCCCCATTCACGCTCGTGTGGGTATTTCCAACCAATTAAAAAGGTCGGTATGGCGGAGATGAGCTTTTCTGAAACCGTGCACAGTCAATATCGGAGGTAAATTTGGTTTTGATTGTTAACGTTTTATCTCACCTCAACCTGCTAAAATGCTTTGTGCAAATGTGTCACCTGCATCCCATATCCTGAATTCACAGCCCCGACTTAATCTTCAAAGCACAGACCTTATGTTTTAACTGATATAGTTCAGCGTGCCGTTGGCACCCCCAACCCTGTTGACGCTGCCGTTCCCCGAGCTAAACAAACGCTGGGGTTCTAGATGCATCGCAAGTTCCAGCCGTTGTGTTCAAGAATGAAATGCTGTGTCGGTATGGAAGTGTCCGGCGTTGGCACGCGACGGATTCGCCTCCGGCATTGCCTTCCGCCCCAGCGGCTCCAGCTTTCGTGCGGTGTCAGGTGCCGATATGCCGTTGAGAAGAACGCCGTCCCTTATCGACACCAATCCAGATGAACTCAAAGACACGCTCCCCCTGCATCTCTGGGCCCGCTTGCGCCACATTTGGGCAACGTTCGACTTGTTTTTGAGCGGAGGCAGACCTAAAGGCATAGGGGAGGCCTAGCCAAGGTTCTCACAAGGCTGCAGGCCTCTGGGTTTGCTGGACCGCGGAGGCTTAAACCCCCTGTGTCCCTCCGGAAATCCTGGCCAACTCGGAAACGCCGGCAGTCCTGGAGTGATATCTGAGAGGTGGATGGGTATGATATGCCTTCCACAAGAGTCCGTTTGCATCGCGCTGAATTCTGAAAGGGATGAAAGAGGCGTGTTGGCTGCTGTCTTGGCGCGTGCGGACCAACTCTGCCTTTTTGTATTCGCATGCACGCTGCTAAGTTTGGGGAGAGATGAGTGCGTTTTAGTGAGGGACTGAGTGACCATGTGCTTCTGTGTTGATTTGTGTGGCAGTACGTTGCAGTTGTACAACGGTGGCCAAACGCGACGTCCAACTTTGGGAAATTTACATCTTTGCTCCTTATTCAAATATTTAGTTGTGCTGGGAGTGTAAACTGACGCTCAGCTTTGAGATTTTTTTTTTAAAGAATTAAAAAGAAAATGACACCCTTTCGTCAAAAACAAGAGTGAATTAACAACGTTTTTGTAACCGATAAAACTTTTAATGGGCTTATAAAAACTCATATTCGGCCATCCCTGAGCCACTTTTTACCAAATATTTGGTCCGATGTTTTGATGGTTTAAATGAACCTGAGGGGTTGGCCACTACTGTATATGGCCTGTTGTTTTATTCACAAACACATTTTTCTGCTAAAATCGAGAAACTTTGGTTTTGAAGGCAGCGGTTCTCAAACTGGGGGCCTGAGATGGATCCAGGGGGGCCACGGTGTTTGTGGCATTTTATAAAGTATGAAAACTTATAATATATTTTCAGAAAAATAAGACCATCAACCCCCCCAAAAAGATGTTTCAGCATTGTATAATTGTATATGTTTTTTGTGTTATTTACATTTTTAGTTTTTTTAAGTCTTTATTTGGGGGCCCACAAAGCAATGCACTCTAAACAAAGGGGGCCTTACAATGAAAAAGTTTGAGAACCACTGTTTTAAGGGGTCACACGAGGAACCAAATTCTCCTTGGAGATAAAAGTTGTACTTTGACAACGTGATTTATGAAAGCAAACTTTATAAACTTCTCCCCTCGTCGTCTTCTCAATTATAAAATTTATTGAAACTGCCACACTGCAACAAAAAGCTTGTACATCCTAAACTTTTTGACATCTAAATACGTTTCGGCACATGCACGATCCTGATATCGTAAGTGGACCTCTGGGAAAATTAACATTTTAAATGACACGCTATGACCCCTTTAATAGCTTTTGTACTGGCAAAGCGTTCAGATCAATGACAGATTGCTGTAATTCTTAATTCAGACACCAAACATTCCCTGCCTCTTTTCTGTCAGCTCTGCCCAAATGGTTTTGATTAATTCAGACAGGAAATGCTTGTGAAAGAGATTTATATCTGGATTCATCTGCAAAATAATCAAATCATTACCAGCTAATGACAGCGGCGTGACGGATGATGTAGACGTTCGCCAGGTCCCAGAAACGGTGGAGCCCGTCGACGCGGAGGATGCCGGCCCCACATGTCACAGCTCGACCGTAATTGTGGCTCTGCCGTTCTCGGATCAGCCGAGGCGCAGACAATCCTGTTGTTAATGAAGTCGTCTGAGGCAGCGGCAATTACTGACTTCTGTCACTATCACCGGGGGCAACGAGGTTTGGGAAAAGCGTTCTCTTTGGTTGAGGGATCCCCCATTGCTTTCAATGGAGTTGATGTAGAGTGCTTGTCAAAAGCAACATGGAATATCAGAGGATTAATTGGTCGGAGAGGAAAAGCGGAAAATCTCTGTCGAGAGAGCGTAATTGAAACTCATTTAATTCTCTGTGTAATCAAACCAGCCTTGTGCCCAATTTTGTCTGATATTAACCAGGTTAGCACACGTGGAAATTTTATTTGGGCCTGACGTGTTTTTTTTTAAATGTTGTCTTCAGTTTTCAGTGATGGAAATGGCCAAGATTCACTCGGGGGACCCTGGTTGAGAATATATTTTATATTTTTAATCCATAGATGTAGAAAACACGCTATATTTGTGCATGACGTTTGCATAGCATGGGGCTGGATAAAAGATACAAATTTTCGTAAATTTGAATCGCCCTGAAATGCTTTTATTTTATGATGACTTTTTACAAGTAAATATACGTACACTGTACAAAATGATTTGTTGTTTTTTGTTGTTTCAACTTAAAAAAATAAATTACCTGGTTGCCTTAAAACTTTAAGTTAGTTCAACTTAAAAATATTAGTCAACACAACGAGTTTGCAACAAATTCATTAAGTGAACTAATATTTTTAAGTTGAACTAACTTAAAGTTTTAAGGCAACAAGGTAACTTATTTTTTTAAGTTGAAACAACAAAAAACAACAAATCATTTTTTACAGTGTATATATGATATGAATTTCTAAAGCCGATGAGTGCAATGAGTTCCAAGTCCTGTCCAGGTGCTGTTAAGGTCCAGTAGCTCATAGGGAAGCATTGTTCACTAAACAGCTTTTTCTTTTGTCATATCTCTAATATGTTCTTTTTCTCTGCTTTCAGATTCAGAAACAAAAGCTGTGGTTCTTGCACGAGGCCGGTTCGAATATGCTGGACGAAGAATGAGATAAGAGAAGATGTTCAGTGGCTAACCGACGGTAAACCTCCATCTTGGTTTCATCCCTCGAGCAGTCGTGTGTCGTTAGAAGGCTCGTGGATTCATTTGACAGATGTGCTCGCTGATGTTTATGTCCGTTTTATTTGTCAACTACAGTTCGCAGCTTTATGAAGAAGAATAGGAAAAAAACATGCAGCTCTGCTTAATGTATTGCGTGCGATAAATTTCACGCCGCCGCTTGGTCTCCTTGATGTTATACATAGGAAATTTTGAGGGGAAAAATGAAAAACGATCTAAAAAAGTCTTTTCTTTGATGAATGTTAATGGAATCGGGTCTTAAATGGTACAGCGAAGTGTTTTGATGGACGTAATGAATCCGACGCTCGGTGTGCAAGTTCGTCACAAATCACCTCTTTTGATTCTCTGCCCCGATACAGTAATGATTGATGCACAGGTGTGCTTTGATGCTTAAAGATGTTGCCACGGTAACCTTCTGCTTTTCACCCCATGCAATTATGCAGAAGAGATGAACTTCACCTCAGCAAATTACCAACAGGTAAAACATACCGTAGTCACCGATCGTCTCCAAAGGCAGCAAGTTTCCCTCATAAAAGACGTTTTGCCAAGAGATGCGTTCACGCTTGTCAGTCGAGCACATTTAATGGCAGGCAATTGTTTGTCGGCTCCGAAGTTCAAACTCTGTGGAATTTTAGGAATCAATGTGCGGTTTGTCCGTTTAAATTACTGTAATAAAGTCACATTTATTTTGAAGCTCACATAAGGAGAAGACTCGCAGGAAAACCCCTCCCAAAACAAATTGTGGACTTGTTATGTCCCGAGTAGTGTGAAAGTTATAGATGTGCATCAGACAACATCAGTGTGGGCAAAGAGGAAAGACTCAAGGGCTTGTAAAAGTGACACTTCAACACATTTCGCTGCAATCCATTCTGACAAGTGTCCATTGACCAATGAGAATCGAAGAGAGCATGTTGTCAGTTCAAATGCTACAAAGACAATCGTGTAAAAATTTGTTGGTTTGTTTCTGTAGTTCAAATGTGGTACGGAATAAGATATTGTGAGATGTCTGTTCATACAATGGAAAGTAAATGGTGATCACTGTTGTTTGGTTGCCAACATTCTTCAAAATATCTTCTTTTGTGTTCAGCAGAAGAAACAAACTCATACAGGTTTGTAATGACATGAGGATGAATATAATGCGAAATAATTTTTATTTTTGGGTGCACTGTCCCTTTAAGAGCACCTGGAATACAGCCTATAAGATTGCATTCACTAGTATTGTTCCGTTTTTATTATGCTATTGTTTGGGGCTTGATCATAAGTTCTGCTTTTTTATTCCACAGACAAAATAACATCATACAGACGAAATGGCATGAGGGTGAATAAATGCTGACTGGTGAACTGTCCCTTTAACATGTCTCTCTTTGATAGTCCCACATCTTTTTTTAACATGCACGGCTAATGACGTCCAGCCAGCCAAAACGAACAGTTCTCACGGAGGATTCTTCATACAAGCTGAGCTTATTTCACTTCAGATTGGCTGTTTAATTAAGCGGGAGTAATGGACTTGCTGTGACTAGCGTGTCCTGCTGGGACTCAGACATTGCCATCAGATTCATGTCAGTAATTTGCTAGTGAAGTGAAAGAGATGACGTTTTAAGCGTAGGGTTTTTCTTTTATACCCCCAGCCGGTTTATTTAACATACCGATATTATCGCCGCTGTAGTGAGAGACTGCACTTTTTAGACCATGTTGCTTTTGATCAAATCTTCTGTCGTTTTGGGTGTCGATAAATTGTTTAAAGTGCAACATAAGCTTTTGTAATCGCTTTTTTATTTTCTGTGTGTTAATAAAAGCAAGATTTATTCAAAATGCCCGTTCGTCTGTTTCACTTTATAAAACCCTCTTTTTTATCTCGACAGATCTTCAAATCAACATCCTGCCGCGGCCTATCTGGGCTATCAGAATCTGAAACCATACTGCTTTAATGTCTGGAAAGTGTAAAGAGCAAAGCATACAGTCAACACAGACTTGGAAATAATTTTGCTGATCTAAAAAAATGCTGTATCACTAGATTTTTCAGCTTTTGCTATAATGTTCAGAGTTTACTACAAAAAATAATGTGAAAAGTGTTCATGGTTTTCAAGGACGAGGGCACGTCACCTTGCTTGTTGGCATCTACTAAACCTGTGTCTACTAAATGACAAATCAGTTTAAAGCAGACATAACACACAGTTTCTGCCAATCTCATATTAATCTTGAGGAAATATAGTATTGCACTTTGTATCTTCAAAGAGTCTTTAGTTTGATCACATTTATAAAAGACAGATGTACGTTTTTTTCCGAAAACAGGCGAGCCCTGAACACATCGTCGCATGATCCCTGCATAACTGTTGATTCACTATAAGTTTGTGTTGTGTAACTTATGCACGTACACTCCGATTGCCAACAAAACACAGACATGACTCAGTTTGACTTAAAGCGTGCACTTCATGTCGGGCATCTTTTAGTGCGGGGACCGCTCCATATATCAGTTTCAAACGATCTTCAAATCCAGCGTTTCATCCACCGTCATCAGCGAAATGCAGTGAACAAACAAACACAGCTGAACTTCGCGAACGCAGTGCTCTCTCTCTCTTGCTCCAGCTGGTTGACATGTGCGATTGACCCATGGGCGTGCTTTTCCGGGACAATTATCCAATAAGGGACTGAGAAAAGTTGTTACGAAACGGATTTGCATGTTGGGAAAAAACTTTCCGAAACCTATACGAAAGCTGGGGGAGTGTACCGAGCACAGAAATACTGCGTCATACATCCAGCTCGCTTTTTTGACAAGTTGACCATGTCAAGCATGAGAAGCCAGCACATTTAACAGTATAAAGAAGTCAGAATGCATGAAACATGGCACCCCACCTTTAAGACAAAATACAGCATAATATTTAAATATATAGTTGTCTGACTTTTAAAAGTTGATAGAAGTACACGTTTTCCAGTTTTAACTGAGCACGATTATATGATTTGTTGCGATTCCACTTGAAAAACTACTAGTATACTGTAGTAAATGGATAAACTGTAGTAAACACTGTAGTAGTATTTACTATATTAAGGTTTAGTAAGCATTGCAGTATCTTGGAATTTTACTAGTTTACTAAAGTAAATACCATACTGTACTGTAGTATTCTTTCATGTGGGCTTCGTTGTTTGCATTCAGCTTTGAACACCATCAATAAGAACTGTTGATATAAAATCTTTTTTTAACCACATAAACAGCATCATAAACCTGGCGACGCCAGCCTGGAGTAAAACTCACTTTTTACTTTTCAGACGTTTCTGTGTGTAGGCTACCTAAAATAATGATGATAACTGCACAGTTCATACTCTAAGAACAATAAATTGTTCAACAGGAACAGGAAAATAATTACATATTGTAAAACTAGACAAGTGTCTGATGTTTGGCAAATGTTTGGTTTATTTCGAGGGTTGTGAATATGGTCTGTAATTAAAATGTACCAAAACCAACGGCGGTCTTGCTTCTTGTTCTGTTTCTGTTAGCTGTAAACATTCAGTTTAGGCTGTTGTGCCCTTAAAATCTGCAACGTTTTGTTGTCAACATCTGAGAACCGTGTTGTCTACTGGAGGGCTCTGCAACGTGCCACAGGCCTGATTTTTATTTACTTCTCTCTCTCGACAAACTCCTGTGTTCTTTTTTCAATCTCACATTTTCATTTTACCCTCCATTAGATTCGGCTGGCAGAAAACATACGACTCTGTCAACACAATTAAGCTCACTTCCTGTGTCAGACACCCACGCCGCCACTTTCACACCTACTGTTAGTGTGCGGATCCACCCCAGCACGGCTAATACTGCACCGTTAGTGACTTCAACACGCACGTTCAGCTGTTATGGCAGTCATGGCAGACAGCATGAAATATTTGTGTTGAGATGAAATCAAAATTGACCTCATTTAATTTCTTAAATAAGAAATTTCTTATTTAATTTCTTACTCGCTGCTCATGTTGTTCAAAGACACCTGTGCAGGCCGCTGATGTCCCTTGCGTTGTTTAAACTGCATCCAGAGTCATTTATAACAGAATATTGCTTAAGGTTAATTATTTTTAAAACTTAGAAAATGATCCGAGAGCTGTTCTTTCTCACAGGAACTCTTTGGTGCTTTTATTAAGTGTCAAAGTGAGTCATAATGTACTCTCATTCTATTGAATCCACGGTTTAGCTCCTTTTGTGTGCCGAAGAAGAAAGTTCAAGAAGAGAAGTAAATGATAAGGGCATGTTTATTTTTCACTTTAATCCGCCTTCCCGCTCTTAATTTGCATTATTTATCTGTGACACTGTTTCTTATAAATAAATGTCTTTGGAATATTTGATCAAAACCTGGCCGACATTAAAAGCATTGATTCAAAGCAGAAACTTAAACAACTTAAACTCTTATGAGAAATTGATTTATCCATTCAATGAAATGTGATGTAATCAAATAAAAACGGTGGAACAAAAATAAACTATTGACATGCAGTCATTGATTAAAATACTTGACTAAAAACACCATTAAGAACGAAAACAGTTTTAATTGCACAGTAATACACACATATACTAATATAGTTTGAGAATTACAATGCTTTATTAATGGGGTGGCTGCAATT
This sequence comes from Triplophysa rosa, assembly GCF_024868665.1. Lineage (NCBI taxonomy): Eukaryota > Metazoa > Chordata > Actinopteri > Cypriniformes > Nemacheilidae > Triplophysa > Triplophysa rosa. The sequence goes on from NC_079897.1 coordinate 2,021,609, forward strand.
TTGAGTGTGAGGAAGAAAAAAACAGCTTTAAATCTAAAACACTTCTTTAAAACACTAGGTAAACTGACTAAGAGTCCACTTTTTGCGTAACACCTTGTCCAAGACGCCTTGATAACGCCGCCTAGCTACAAGTCCCATAATCCTGTGCGTGCGCAACGGCGCATGTTGTGGCTAGAAGAGATACCACTACGGCAGGAAGTGATGCAAAATCTCACCATAAAATTGCAATAAATGACATTAGCTAACGCCTACACCTAACCCAACCCTTAAAATAACGTAATTATTAATAATAATAAAAACAGCAATTAACTGTTGTTAAGCTTGACAAAAATGATGTGTGCGCATGCCCAGTGGAAGTAGCTGTTTCCCTTCTAGTCTTTACCAGCGATGCCTGATTGAACTTGGACGATTCAAAATGGCGTCTAGACGAGCAGTAAACCCCATGTAACCAAATATTTGCCTAGTTAACGCAAAGTGCACTTATTTTTGTTTCAGGTCATATGGTTTTCCGGAAACTTGTCAGAAGCAAAGTAGCCTATCACGTATTGACATCCATGAACGGCTGCTGTGGAAGCATCCGAGGCAGGAACTATACAGGTATGTATATGTATCCAGATCATAGATTTTATGTACGTATAGTTTGTTTTTAAATGTTTTGGATTATTTGAAAGCTGGAACCGAATGAAAGATCATCACTGGCCAGGTTGCTCTCTCCACCACTGGAGCACTACTGAGCCCTCTTGTGGTCACTCGGGAAAGTAGCACATCAAAGTCTGGTCCCCTGACCTTCATCCCCAGTACTCCCTGTGATTGAAAGCCACGTCTGTCCCACAGTTAAATATTATCTTTGAAAATATTCTCATATCTATCTGTCAGACTTAAGGACTTCACCCCATTCGCTCTCTATCTCTCCCACACGAGATTACTCCCCTGAAACTGCTGCGTGACTATGATTCATACAGAGACATTGAAAATTATGAATGCCACTGATAAATGAAACCAGCTTGGCTTTTGTGGAGTCCCGAAGTCACTATTTGGGCGAGTTTTCTGAGAAACACTCGCACTGTAATGGTGACAAGAAACGTCTCTAACGATAAGCAGCAGCCTTGGGGGATTATTGAATTAATATTTGACTAAAATGGCAAAAAGATATTCAGAAATTGTCGATTTCAAATGCGAGGACTTGTTGATTTTTTATTTTTTCTTATTTTTCAGTGGCATCTTTTAAGTATGATACGTCAATACATTGTGAACGATTTCCTATAAATGGTGGCCTAGTTAACAAGTCCGAGGTGTTAATGTATTTGGAAATGTACAGAAAGTTTGTTTCCATGGTGTAAAGTAAACAACGTAGCACAATTTCCGTTCCTGTGAAAATTACACCGCAACATGCAGATCAATACGCAAACATGCGGACGCATCATTTACCTTGCGCTATTGCAACAGGTGACGCATGGCCACCTTCTCTCTCAAAGGTCAGATTGCTGCATTGCATTCATTTACCTTTTCCTCATGATGCAATTTCTATACATAACAGTACAGGTTTACTTTACAGGAATGAATAAGCACGCCGACATTACCATTCAAATGCATTTGGTTAAATGAATGTGTCTTGACTGAGTGAGAATATTTAAACTTCAAATATACATGAGTTTAAAACACTGGCCTAATATTTCTAAATTTAAAATGAAGTGAGTTGAATGTAAAAATTAAAAACGTAATAATATGAAAATATTAATAGACTACCCTTATTTTCCTCTCTTCGCAGTTTAAGTTCGTATGCTGGGAATGTTTTCGGGGTTACGTCTTTATTGTCGGATAAATGTCCAAAGCAGATTAACCTATAGAGATTATGTGAAGAAACGGCAAACCTTTCTAACAATGTGAGTCACTACAGTGTTAGTGCGTCTGGCACGGATGAGTCATGTTTGAAAGAATTCAACCTCATCTTATGTGACAATAACCTGTGCGTAAAAACGTGCATGTTAATTTATGCTACAGTTTCATCTCACTGTCCTTTTCCCCGCATTGAGAGAAATAAAATCAATGTGACCGCTGTTTTTTGTGACAAGTTAACAGGTGATGAAGAGTTAAGTCTGGCATTAAATCAATGTCTTGCACTGGTGGTGGAGGACTCAAAGACAGCTAAAGTGAATAAATAAGGTATTTAAAACACGTTCGATTTGTGCTGTAATTTACAGCATTTTTTACAATGTCGTTTGTTTGGCTAAATTTGAATAATTTAAAATAACAAAATCTAAGCTAAATGTCATAAATCAACACTCCGAAGGATAGATTTTTTTAAATTAAGAACAACATAAATCGTCAAAAAAAATCAAGAAGCAAAGTATTGAATAATTGATATATATTTACGATAAAAAATATAATATAAAAATAAAATAAATCTGAATATCTTGAATGGACAAAGGCGCGTTTATAGCATCCACATCAAATGCGCATCATGACAAACCTTTAAGGAGATTTCATCTTTACAAAAAAATAGTATTTCTCTCTCTGAAACATATTTAGGCTAACTATAATTTTAAACTCATTAGGCTATCAATATGCTCGAGCTTACATGAAAAAAAACTCGCCTTGATTTATAAATGAGCAGGTAAATGTGCATTAAAATAAGAAATCTTGTACTTAGATGAGCTTTGGTGTCAGAGTTGCAAATGTGTGTGAAAACATACGATGGCTTATATGAAATAAAACGACTAGAAGTGTAAACGCACTCGTGGCTGTGGATGGCAGAGTTTTAAATAATTTCGTGCAGTCCTTATTTATTCCTGACATTTTTAACATGTGATGTGTAAATATGGGAATGGTTGAGTGCGAGAGTGGATAAGTCCCCGGAGAGCCGCGCACGGAGAGGCGCCTCTCCAAAAAAAAAAAAAATCAAAGTGGGGCATGAAGACGCGCTGCGCCACAGCTGGCAGAATGTCTTATGGAAACGGGGAGGGGCGGTTCGTTTACCTGACACCCCTCTCACACAGCTCAAACCCTCCTCCTCCATCTCCTCCTCCTATAGCGCCTCTATCCAGCACCGCAGCCCACGTTGCGTACACTCCGTGTGCTCCCAACTTCAGCGCTTACGCACAGTGACAGTTGCATCTCCATCAGCGCTCGGTGCCGTGGACGCTCTCCGGCTTCGGATCTCTCAAGGTGGGCACGAAGTTGAACGAGCATTCTGAACTTTTTGATGGAAAACGAGAGGTTCCGTGGAGACTGCTAACTTCTCTAAGGTATTGTTCTGTTGGCTTGCTTTATTTCTCTGATGTCTTTGAGCGTGTCACATTCGAGTGCAAGAACATCTGCTCCGAGCGCAAAGCTGCTGTATTTGTAACGCACAGTCAGATGTCTTTGCCGCTTTCTCTTATCAAAAGATTGCGTAATAAAGAATTGATAAAGCGAGAAAAAATCATTGCACGCATACCATTAGATGCCATGGTATTTTTTATACTGAAATATTTCAAGCGTATATTTTGTATAAATATATTGTTCAGTGTTTAAATGTAGATTTTAAACTGTTTGCAAAAGTACATTTGGATACTGTCTTAACACGTGCTAAAGAAAATGTCATACTGTACCGGCGTTTCTCTCTCAGAGCATGTGTTGTGTAGGCTATAACTGTGCATGTCCAGATTATGACAGCAGATGAGTTTTTGTGAAACAGTCTGGGGGTCAGGACTCTGTATAACCCATGAGAACTATAAGTTCATTTCATTTAAGAAATGCATTTATGTGCAAAGAAAAAAATACAAGCAAAGGGAGTTTAAAAGCAATCATATTTCAGGAAAATGAGTGCAGAAAACGAAATTAGTGAACAATGCAATATCATTTTTTTATAAACACTAGCTTGTCAAATGTCGAACATCAAATGCATGTTAGTTGACATGTCTAACAATTGCATGTTATTCCGAGTGTCTAAAAATTCATTGTGGGGTCTTTATTTTAACGCATTCTTCCTGCAACCTAATTGGGAATACGTTTAGAGTTCATCAGAATCTGTTTAACAGACAGACAATATTTTTTCAAAAAGCATTAAGGATTCAGAGAGATCATTGTTTTTTCCATACTAAAAATAATTGCTCAGCGCTGAGATGAATTTTGATTATTTTTCCATAATTTAGACATTTTTAACAAATAGAACGGATGCATTTGCATGTGTGTTTGAATGTGGAGCTAATGAAATTATTTGGCAATCATATGGGGTGTGATGGAATAAATTACAATAGAATGTGTTTCATCAGGCGTTGCATTGAAATGTAGGTACGGTACTGTTATGGTTGACTGTGATTGTGCTACAGTTATGGTACGTTGGTAAAGAACGGCAAGCTAAGAAGAGTTTTAGCAAGTGCATGATTTCAGGAAGATCTAAGCCCCCTTCATACGTGCATCGCCCCTCACTGTTACTCGTGGTTAAAGTGCGGCCCACAAGTTATGTGTCAAAACGTGATTATTGCAGTGCAGCTGATACTGTGAGATATGAGACGCGTAAAATGCAACTAGACATGGTTGCAATTAATGCATTGCAATAAAATGAATACATTTAAATTGCGGAAAGGTACGTGCCTGAAATATTTGTTGTGTAACTGACACACTTTTCATTTGCATTGCACTGCAAAGCGATCTCTTATTAACAGGTCAGTGCGGTAGAAATAGAGGTCATTCTTCTTGAGAGATTACTTCCAACCCATCTAGTTATCTAGGGTAGAATTAATGCGGTTGCTCTGGTCAGTGTTTCTCAGAATAGATCTTGTGAGTTTTCCTGCCAGTGTCAGGTTTGCTTCTTGTAAGTGCTGTTCAACATGAAAGCTGTTGCTATTGTCAAGGTTTCTCATTTTTACCCGTGCTGTCACTTTGAAACGTACAGTTTGCTAATGTGAAACCGCGTGGGCCCCCTTGATCTCGAACTGAAAGTTGTTAACCATTTTTATTGGCATGATTTAACCTCATTTCCACGGCTGGTTGTTGTCGAATCGCTCTCTCTGACACTGAGCGTTCTGATTCATCAGTTGTGAAGATATCTGTGCCCCAAATCTTTGGCATTGTTTTCTATCACACGGGCCGTGCGAAGCTGCTATGAAAAACCGTGTGTTAACTGAACTGAACGTGTTGCACATCCTGCGAATAACTACAGGAAGTCAGTCTCGCTTGGTTCGGCGCAGGCACAAGGTGATGTTCTTCAACCCCTCACGCCATACATTCCTGCCTAATTGACCTCCAATTTGTCAGACCACTTGTGACGAACACCCAAAATTCAGAAGCCAGAGAGTCTCTCCGAGTAGAGCGGGCATCATTGTCAGGGAGAGAACGCACAGCGTTTGCCCCCCTGACCCTTCGAGACCAATTACCCGGCACGGTGCATCAGTTATTTTCAGCGCTGGGGAAAATGCACCTGAGAGCATAATCAAGGCAACTTGTCCTTGATGAATTATTTCCACTCCGTCTTGCATGATTTGTCATGTTATAAGTGAATGCAATCAAAGTACACACCCATTCGTGTTGCCATCGCTTCAAAAGAGCACAACCGCAACGACTTTGGAAATCTTGAATTCCTCGCCCCCCAGCGGGATGTGAGATCGTGAGCGTCTCGGTCGGTCCGGGTGCCTCAGACTTGTAGCGCAGTCAAAAGTGATATCTAGGGTAAAAGCATTAATCGTCTTTAGCACGGCGGTATAATGAACAGCAGGGTAAAATAACAGCTCAGCAAGGAGAAGAATTATACTTGTGGTTTGAGCGAGGTAAATACCTGTTTAGCTGCCAGCGTATGCATTTATTAGACTGTCGCCAGCAAATAAGAGGTCTGTCTCGTTTTTTAATATGCGGCTGCTTAGAGATTCCACCCTGTTGGGAAAGAACTGTTATGATTTCTAATAGTTAGGAAAGGTAACAATGATTCAGAGACTTTTGATGACAAGCTCGAACCAGTTTGGGGAAAAAAGAGAGAAAGAAAAACGAAGGACTGTATGCGCATACTTGGGCTGTGAGTCAAGCGTGTAGAACAGGCAGACGACGACATGCGCGCCGAACTCGAGACTTCAGAATAATTTAGCCTTATTTTTCGAAACTTTTTCGAAGGCGATTTGCATATATCAGCACGTCTTAATTTGATCGTCGTGTGAAAATCGGCATCTTTAATTCCTAAAGCGCGAACTCTCTTTATTCGCCTCCTTTTATCTGGCTTTAAGAATCGTGGCCGGATCCTTTCAGAAAACAAAGTGTCAGAAGTGCGTCATGTCGATTTGGTCACGGCTCGGCTAAGTGACATTCGTGTAAAATCGCGACGGCAATATTATCGTTCTCAGCAGCACCATTACTAATAGAATTTGAAATAGGCACTCGGAGCTACCTTAAACCTTTTTACATTCGGTCCAACCTAAATTTAGACACCCCACATGTTTTGATCTGCTGTTATTGTCTTGTATTTCTATGCTTGTCGTTATCCGATCTGTGTAGGTTTTCTCGAGTCCTTTGTTCTGGTAAGGCGGCACAAAGAAAGCCGTATGTATCAGAGGAATGCACATACTGCAAAAGATCAGGGTTTTAATACCCACCCACATACTCCGAAGAAACAATTAGAAAAGATACTCTTTTACTGCGGATACACACACACACACACTTTGAGATTTGAAGAGACGCAGATTAACTCGCAGTCGACTCTACACGCATCTTTTCCTTTGCGGTGTTGAACACTCAAAAGAAGCAAAGGGCTTTCGCTTGTTGCTTTTGATTTGGTTTGATTTGCTTAAAACAAAAAATTGAAAGAGGAATATTTCTGCATATCGTCGTGATGTCTTTACAGGGGTTTGATGTTTCAGGTCATGTTTATTTACATTTGCATATTGGTTTGCAAAGAGAGTATTCTTTGTCTGGGAATTGAACTCGTGACCTTATCATTGCTAGCACCGAGCATTTCCATGATTTTTACCTTTTTTTAGATGTCCTCCACATCCTGGTGTCTCCGGTTGATCTTACATACGAAACGCATACTCGCTTGTCAGCAGGCCCACACGGACTTCGCAGATTTCCTGCGTGGTTTTTGTGGATAATAGATGTTGATTTAAACGTAAAGTGTTGGTCACTGCAAGATTCAGATCAACCAAAATGGCAAATGCACGGAACTTGAATAATGGCCGTTGCGGTTCAACCGAAAGTTCCGCGTGGGCCCGTCTGTTTGAAACCTCAACAAACCTCGGACAAACATCCACACTGTTTTCTCTCTCTCTGTCGCTTGAACTCTATTAATTGTTGATGCATTGCAATCCACGAGGCAGAAATTAGAGAGGTAATTATTTGATCATGTGACGCCGGCCTCCTCCAGTGACACAAAAGTAATTTCCCCGGCCTTGAAACCGATCTTACTTGATCGTTAGATGACGGATTTGTTTTATAATTCGATAAAAGCCAGAAATAAACAAGTGATGAGCCGATAAAGAGCCTCTCTCGTGCTCTGAGAGGAAATAATTGTTTTTTAATAATTAATAGACGTCCCTTCGGGAGTCTGAATGGAGCAGGATCTGTTTTGTGCGTCTTTCAGTCATCGGTGGCCAGACTTTAGAATTCATCTCGCTGAAAATAGCCTAAACACGCACGCACTGATTTGAAAGTCTCGCACATATTATCTGACTGCCGTTCAGATGCACAGAGAAGCCACAGGGGAACTTCATACTGTACACTACAGATGACACGGTGCGCACTAGAGAGAAATGACTAGGCTGCGTGAGTCTGCTGTATTTTCGACATGGTCCTTGTGGTTTCACGATAAATAATGTTGGTTTGGAGGAAGCGTTGAAGACTTTGACCCCCGGTGCCCTTTTTTGGGCATCCCTTTAGCTTTTATCCAGCACACAACGTGAGTTATAAATAATCAACTAAAATACAGTTCTTGTATTCTGAAATGCGTTACCAAGCAATATTTAGACACTGTAATGAGATCCACGTTTTCATATTTCCAGGAAATCTTTGTTTTGAACGCAGCCGTCTTCACGTTTTAATAGGTTTGTGTACTGCCCATTTGCCTCCGCATTGATTCGCTCTTTCTCATCAGTATGTGGTGGGCACTGATGATTTTACCCCATGCTGTTTGTGTTATCAAACTGCCGAGATGCTCTTGGCTCTGATTTATAACACTACCTCAAATAATCTTGTTAATGCACATTTAACATTGCGGAAGTGGAAAGCACATAGGCTAAACAACACCTACGCGTGCAGGCGTTCAGAATAGGGCTGTTGAAATGTGCGGAGTGATAAAAATGCCTCTGGTGCTGCTAAAATGAGGACGATTTTACTTTCTGGCTTTCTAAGTTTGGACGTCTGCTTGCCGGTAGTGTGCTATTCCAGGGCAAATAGGTGGTAATGAAATGGATACATTACGAGACATTGTAAAACAACCATTGTGGGGATTGAATAAATCCTGAATAAATCAATCACCTTTGATATAAATAAAAAAAAATTTAAGATTAGAAATGGCTCTCTTTTTTTAATAAAACGATTTAAATATGATCAGGTCAACCTGTTGTTAAAACGTGATTTAGATATCTGTCTTCTCTAATTTTTTTTTTTTTAATAAAATAAAATAAAATAGGTACTTGCATAAGTTCTGATGCATTATAAAATATTATTATAGGTAACCTAAAATGTGTCTTTTTTTCTTAATAAATGAATCAGTTTTACGTTAAATTTGAATGACACTCTTCTAGAAGGTTCTTAATATAACAGCTTGAAGTATTCGCATTTATTTATCTTGTTGCATTATCATGCCTTTGTGTATTTCGTTCATTAATAATTGTCGTGTTTTACTTTTTTATGCAGTAGCGTAGAGGTGTCCATTATATATTCCCTTGAGTTTGGCTTTTTAAACTCTGGTGTTTACCCTTCTTTAAATAGGTGCGAGCTGAATGATAACCACAGTTGATCAAATCATTTCTGCTCTGTGAATCCGCATGCCCTTCTGGAAGTTAGACTGGGTGTTGTTGGGCGGCGCGTGTGTGTGTGTGCCAGGGCTCTTGGCAGTGACTGCACCTGTTGGCAGCAGGCAGGACCCTCCTGGCAGGGCCGGCAAAAATTGTGTGATGCTCTTGTACAAGTGCAAAGGAGATTGCTGCCACAGCACGGCAACATGGCGGCCACACTCCGCTTACCGCTGCGGTCGGCCAGCGTTTCCATTCCGAGGCGAAGAGAAAAGAGGGAACGTTGTAGCTGCACAATGCGTTTGTGATGGGTTTGATGTCGAAACCAACGGATTTGCTTTAGTGAGCTGCGTGTTCGTGTAGCTCTGCTGTTAGAGTGTGGAGCAAACAATGGCAACATGGGTTTGATTTCCACAAATTGTCAACCTTAAAGATGCTTTAAGTCACTAGGATCAAAGCATCTTCCATTAACATATTCAGAGTGCAGTAATTGAATTTTATTATTGAAGACAAGATAACACAAATTCATTTTTAAGTCAAATGTTATTGAATGAGGAACTTGACATCAGGTTGTAAAATTAAATGTAGTTTTTGAGAATTTTGTTGAGATAACTTGTTAAGATCATTTCCAACAGAGTAGCCCCAGTGTTAAATGTCAATATAATGCTGTCCATATTAGTTTTGATCTAAGAACTACATTGTAGCTGTTACGCCACCCACTGTGTTGTGCAAGGGCTAACATCTCAAAACAGCAGAAGCAACCTTTGTGCAAATACACATCAACGCCGGAAGCGTGCGTAACGCCTGCGTGATATACAGTATGAGTTGATATAGCATTGAGTGGGTCAACACAAAAAATCCCCCAAAACGTGAACATAACTTGAGTTTTTAATTTGAGAACTATTTGCTGTATGCTATGTAGTCAGCATCCCCTTAAAGGACACGTCCATTTTTGTCATCGCCCCCCCACTTACATTTCCTGTTTTTCAAAACAGTGATACTTGTTTTGTCGTTCATCACCTCTGCTGACTTCATATAGCTTTATTACCCTCAATTTCGTGTCTATACATGTTACACACCCTGCTATTAAAAACAAAAACCTTTACTGGCTCCACTGTTATTAATTATTGGGCCTATTAGTCATTATAATTGTTGATGCTGGCATGGACATGTGCTTGGTTACCATTTAACCAGACCCATGTTGACTGAATCAGCGATATGGTTTAATCTCATACAACGGGAGAAGCAAAAAGCAATATTTACTGCATGTAATTTTAAACACGTGATTGAATGGATCACTGAATGTAAAAATGTTTTGCTTGGTTGGTTGGGTTTGTTAAAATTCCAAAAAACAGGCTGGGTTTAAACCATACAGGTTGGGATGTGATCCAGACCACCATGGTTGATTGACCTTTGACCCTTGACCCTTACTCATAATTATACATGACTGTCATCTTTATTGTGATGCAGCAAGTACCTCTGAATCATCTCTCATTGCAGTAGATAGATGTGTTGCTCTCCATAAAGCAATAATTCCCATTTATTAAAAAAAATTAAAAATAACTTTTTTTTAAACTAAATTTATTTAAATGTATTTAATGAAACGGTCAATATCACTGCAACATCCTTACTACATTGGTTACACCAACAACAACAGTAATGTCTATGTGTTAGATCAAATTGCAACTGCACATTTTTTACCAAAGTATACTGTTAATATGCTTTATGTAAACCTTGTTTTAAAGGTTGCTATATGAATACCATTTATTATAATTCTCAAGTGTCGCATTTACTGAAATTAGATCTGTGTGCTTGCAGTACATTAGACGTTTGCTATCACCTGCGAGTGTGTGTGTGTGTGTGTGTGCGTGCGTGCGTGTGTGTGTGTGGTGCAGCAGCATCACTGACAGATGGCGCGTCCTTTTGCAATAAGAATTATTATACGACTCTTAGAGGCTTTTCGCAACTTTTAAAAACACAAACGTGTTAATAAACGGTTACGGTATGATCAGATTTATGGATACGATCCATATAATCGGAAATACAAGAGCGCGTTTATTTGATCTCGCTTTTCATAATAAACTCATCATTAACATCTACGTGCGTTTCTTTGGGATCGAAATCCACAGTGTGCATCCTTTATCTACTATGTAATGCAGACGCAGAATTGCATTGTATTGTGCGAACGCTTATTGCTGTTTTTTTCTGTGCAACTGAACGCATCAGCTCCAATATGCCAAACACACACCCGTTTTTATTCCATCAACAATTCTGCGCGTTGTTCTCAATGCGTGTATACATCGATGCGTGTGCTATTATTCTTCAATAATAAATGCAGAACCGCCTCACTCTAATCAAGCTTATTAAAAATTCCTGCGCGCTTACAGGCTGAAATCCACCACCATCATCATCATCATCTCTGTCCCCCGTGCGTTTCTTTTCGCCGGCACTTTTACTTTATTTTCGCGTCTGTCCTCCTTCAGGACATCGGCCGACGCGGGGGGACTCGAGATCCGCCTTAAATCGCGTCGTTTAGGAGGTTTATTCGCCTGTAGAGATGAGGAACGCGGCAGGCAGCTCGGCGAGGGGAGGGATGAGTCAATGCAACTAATAATTTAATGGGGACAGAGCGAGAGAAAGAGAGATAGAGAGCGAGAGACTCGCACACACATACAGAGCGAGAAAGAGAGAGAGAACAGAAGGGAAAGAGAAAGAAACGGACCGAACGCGAATGTTGCGAATGTTACAAATGTAACGAGCGGGAGATACAATGTAGCGCTGTGCGGAATGTTCGGAACGCTTTGATGTTACATTCGACGCGCGAAAGTGTATCGCGGACTTTTAAAGCTGCTTTCGGGGATCCGCATATCGAGCATCGGCTTGAGATGATACTGCAGGTCGCCGTGGCTTCGTGCTGCTGTTCGGACAGATGAGAGGAGATCGTACGCGTTGTGTTTGACCGTGTGCTTGTGTTGTTAAAGCGGAATGGGACGCGTAGGGAATGCTGGCGGTTACTTTTATTTTTAAGGATTATTTTGCGCGCAGAACGCACGGTCGTCCCGGTGGATGTGCCCCGCGGTCGCGTGTAAACTCTATTGAACTCTATAGACTTGTCGGAGATCGTTACAGGAAAGGTTCATTTCGTGCATCTGCGTTTTGCTTTACATTTCTTTAGATTGTAAAGTAGTCAAAATAGACTTTGCGGTACATATATGCAGTTGTAAATCTGCTCAAATTAATGAATGAAATCTGTGATATTAGGGTCTTGGCGTGGGAAACTTGAAGTTTTGTGTTTAAGGTCAGAATAGTATTTATTTCGGTCATTTTGAGGATTTTGGAGTGCGTTGTCGTAAGACTTGTATTAGAGTAAATCGACGTGAAGTTTTTACTCCTCCTGCCAAAACTTGAAGGCGCTGTTCATCCAGAACTCCTTATATGCTCGTCTCAAACTGGTGAGTTATTGCTTATTTAACTTGGCTTTATTATTTCTACTGTGGCATTTTTTCGCACATTTTTCCTGATTGAATGGCTTAGAATCCTTGCTTTTCAGTCTAGAAATGAAAACAAGAATATCTATTCGCTAGGAAAAAATATATGCCTGCACAATAGGATTATTTCTTGCCATACAGACAAAAATGTTTCTGCTTTAAAAGTAAATCCACAGATCAGTGTAGAAAGTTCACTGGAGGCAGATCTTTGTCTGTGCATATATAGGCTCACTACACCTGTTTTATGGGTCCTTATATGAAGTCACAAAAGTTCAACTTTTGTTCCACGCTGTGGAATTTATTGCTGCATGTCTGATGTCTTGTTTGGCCTGTTTGATGAAATCTGACCCTGTCTGTCATGCTGTCTGCTGCAGCGTTCTCTTATCTCTGTAAATGCGACGTTGAGACGAGGTGCACTTCCCTTTTCTTGTAATCCTGGATTATACAAACTCTCTATTGTTGTCATTGTAGAGAAAGCTTTAGAAAGGGGCCAGTGAAAACAAACAGCTGTCAGTAGCATGTAACCGAAGATATCAAACATTTTCACTTGCGGAACATGATCCACTTCCGTGAGGAATTTATGGTCTTTTAAACGGTTTTAATTGCAGGAAAGTATTTGTTGGCCCGCCTGTCTTGTTTCTCTGTGGAAAGGGATGTTGTACGGTGCGGCGATCACTAAAGTGCACTCTTCTGCACATTAATGCCACTGCACAAAAACTAGCTTGTTCTGCACAAGGGATTCTGAAGCGGGTTCGACATACATAATACATGCTCTGAAGAATGGCAACATGATGTCAAATCAGGCCTAATGTTACATGGCACTACAGTTTAGTTGGACGACAGTTACAATTAATATTTATTTGGGTTATTTAATATATATTTATAATTTTTTTTAGTTTTCTCTGCCAACAGTGATAGCTTAAAGACTTTTATTTTGTATCCTGATTTTCATATATATTCACATATACACTCAACGGCTTCTTCCCGCAGCCCTGACCTAAAGATCTTGTTGGATTTTCTCTTCAGGTGACCGTGAGTAGTGGTGCTGAGAACCATGGAGCATCTCAGCGAAACTTGCCTGGGGAAGGAGAACTGCGAGATGGTCAGCAGTATGAATGACAGCAAGGCCCCTCCCGCTAAGATGGCCCGTTTGGAACAGAACGGAAGCCCGCTAGGCCGGTCCCGTCTGGGTAGCACTGGCGGTAAACTCTCCGGACTGCCCTTTAAACCGTCCGGGCATCACCTGAAGACCTGCCACAAGAGGGGTGAGTTTGCTTTTTTTTTTGAGCCAGTCGCGGTGCGCTTTGTGTGTCCGCACAAAAAAATCGGTTACAAGCAATCGTAACGTATTTGACAGTTTAACACGTGTGTAAAGTGGAATCTTGGACCAATGGAATTTCACAGTGGGTGGGGCTATCCGGCACAGTGTTGAAGGCAGGTGTCTAATCGATCATGAATGGTACTGGGCTGTGTATAGATATTCATCACATTTCTTGTTTAACACATAATTCTGTCCATTTAGCATTTAATGTGTTCACACACAGCGTTGAAAAACAGTTGCTGGTGTATTGTACTTTAATGCATCAAATAAAACGTTTTAATTGAAAGGTAAATTTGTAACGCTGATGATTTCTATTAGTTTTGGATTTGATGTAATACATTTTTTCTGCAGCAAATATCTGCAGTTTATGTTTAAAGGAAGAACGCTTTCTCTATAACCGCCGGTGTCAGCTACGAATGGTCCTGCAATGTGTTCTATAGCTCTCCGGGCAACAACTATTATTATTTATGGTAAACACAGAACTTTGCTGAGTACTTACTGAACTTTGTAGGCTAGAGTATTCATTGTTTCAGCTGAATAATATTTACCGTGAGCTCCGTGGAAACAAAGCGCGTATTGATCCCGAAACGAACCGACACAGCAGTCTTTATTGTTAGATCTTTATCTATTAAAAATGGAAAAGCTTCGGTTCAGCACATTCCTTGGCATCTGCTCATGATTTACCCTATTTATCGATTCTTTTCCAGAAAACGGTCGAATTCTTAAGCAGCCGCGACCGTGAGGATCAGAAATATGATCTATTACGATTGGCCGGACGGAAGCCGTTGATATAACCCCCATAAACCTTGCGAACACAAAGTTGCCGGGTCAGAAAGATCGAGAAATTCTCAAAATTTCATCACTGGAGTGTTGCAGCTGGCTGGTATTATGTGATATTTGCACAGTAAACCCCAACACATGACGGCTTTGGACGGAGGTTCTCGCTTTCTCCCCGATAGCAGCGAGCTGTTTGCAAAGACTCGTAAAACCTCAAGGCTGTAAGGTACATGGGGAGACGTAGCGTGGCATCGTGGGAATGCTTCTGGGATGTGCCTGAAGAAGGGTTCTAATGTGATTTGAGCACATCAACAATAAAATAAACCGCTAAACCCTGCAGACCTGTAACCTTTTAGCGTGATAACATGTTTAAAAACGGAGCTGTTTCATTGACACCGTCTTCTCAGCTTCTCCTCTGTTCTGATCTTATTATATACGTTACAGCGCTGCTTTATTGTAAGGACATTATAGCGTTAAATTAACAGATTACAGTTATTTGATAATGAGATATGCTTGCTACTGTAAGTATTGCTCATAATAGGGGTAAGGGTTTGTTTTAAAATGCTTAATCTTTGGACAAATCGGAAGCCAATACTTTGGTTTGTGCCAAAAGCCTGCTATTAGCTTTATGTGCTTGGACTTAAAATTTCCATAGACTTAAATAAAAGGATGTGACTTGAGCCATTTCTAAGAATTAGAATATCGTAGAGACTTGGGGGGAAATACCCTAGCAACTGCATAGCAACGATGAGAGCATCCTAGTGGCATAGTGCTTCTTCTGTAAATAAACTAGTGCATTTTATTGTCTGTACATTGAAACATACAGCAATAATGCTGTGGTTCACATCTGATGTTTGTCTATAAGTGGTGACGTGTAACATACACACTGTTATTTTCTCTAGGTAACATGCTGCCAGTGTTTTGTGTGGTGGAGCACTACGAGAGCCCAATTGAGTTTGACAGCAAAGAGGAACATGCCGAGTTCGTGCTGGTCAGGAAGGACATGCTCTTCAACCAGCTCATCGAGATGGCCCTGCTCTCGCTGGGTTACTCACACAGTTCCGCCGCACAGGCCAAAGGTATTTTTTTACCATCACAGTGGTAATCTCTTGGAATTTATCCAATTCTTCTGAATTCATTTTCTTTAAAGCAATGCTGTTACAGCCATCGAAACGTCTCCAAATCACTTGCTGTGAATGACGGTCTCATAATGAACAGTCCATAGTTTTGTGCAGTGAAAATGTCTCGATATTTTCCAAGGGTCTGTGTTGTTGCATATTGTGCTCTTTGTTGTTTTTAGAGGGATACTTCACCCAAAAATGAAAATACTATCATCATTTGCTCACCTTCGAGTTGTTCCAAATGTGTATAAATTTCTTTGTTCTGACACAGAGAAAGATATTTGGAATAATGCTTATAAGCTTATATTAGCTTTCCTGGAGCTCAGAGCATGGCGCTAGCAATGCCAAGGTTATGGGTTCGCTCCCAGGGGATTGCACATACTCAGATACAAATGTATAGTATAATGCAATGTAAGTCGCTTTGGATACAATCGTCTGTTAAATGCATAAATGTAAATGTTATAACCAAACAGATCTCAACAACCATTGACTACCATAGCAGGAAAAAAACAATGGTTGTCAAAAGTGCCCCAGAACTGTTTGCTGTCCTACATTCTTCAAAATGTCTTCTTTTGTGTTCAAGAGGGAAAAAAATGATTCCAAAATTTTTTTTCCAAATATCTTTCTCTGTGTTCATCATAACAAAGAAATTTGCTCACACTTCAGTATAGGGGACAATTAACACACCATTAACTACGACTTTTTCCCTCAATAAACTCTTAATTTGTTGCTTATTAATAGTTAGTAGTTATTAGGTTTAGGTATCGGGTAGGATTAGGGATGTAGAGTATGGTCATGCAGAATATGTGCTTTATAAGTGCTAATAAACAGCCAATATGCCAATAATAGGCATGCTAATAACAACTAGTTAATAGTGAGAATTGCCCCCTATACTGAAGTGTTACCAGAAATTTATACACATTTGGAACAACTCGAAGGTGAGTAAATGATGACAGAATTTTCATTTTTGGGTGAAGCATCACTTTAAGTGCTAAAGGTTTTATGACGCCTCGTCAAGTTAAGGACCGTTTTAAAAACATGACCCAAGATGGTTACATTCTATTTATATAAATTTCATCCTTAAATTGTGCTTAAATTTACAGTATTTAATAAAACTTAATTTTTTATAAATCCCGATATTCACATAGACATTTCGTCGCCTTGGAATTTTAAGGTTATCTGCGTTCTGGGCAGTTTTGAGATAACAAGCTTAAAAGTTTTTGCATTCTATTTGACTTAATAAGAATTGTGAATAACTCTATTTTGTTAAAAATGTCGGATAGAACCGTATAATTCCAAGGTGACCAATTGCGTAAACGTATTTCAGTGCCTGTCTTGTGCGTACACAATGTGTTTACATCGCGCCCCAGCTGTTTTTAACCTAATGCCGTTCACATCAAGAGCCATAATGATAACCAAAAAGGACGTTTTCAAAAATTGTTTTAGATGTAAGAGAATAGAGTCCACGACTATAACTATGACTATACAGAGGAGCGATATTGCAGGGATATTTCAGATTCCCCCCGCTGATGAACAATAAAGCATCAACAGCCATTCAAAATCGACGCTAATTTAAAGGGCTAGCACATGTTAAAATGTTCAAATGCAGCGCACAATGTTTAAACAAAACGCGTTCTTGGTGTGAACGAGCCTTTAATCAGCACAATTATAAAGTGCTTCCATACTAGTTATTCAGACTAGTCGATCATAAAAGCGCACACGTTTACCCATCCTTAGGAACAGCATTCATCAAACCCGTTTCTCCCGAGCCATCATGCATACATTTTGCTCTTGATCAGAACCATGAGTCATAAAACGCCGGGCAGATGCTCACAGATATTTTTGGAGGCTAAAGAGAGATATTTTTGGAGCGATTTCTTGGCTACGTTCAGGTAGTTCATGCACGGTTCTGCTCGAGCTGACCCGATGCAGACGGCAGAGGGGATTGTGGGTAGAAGCAGGCACACACAGGTGCACCTCCAGTTCCTCTGCTCTCTGTAATCACACTTTTCTCAATGGGAACGAGTGTGGAGGTGGGCCTGCAGTTTCTAATTGCTCTCCTAATGGAGCTGGGGGCTATTTTAAGAGCCGAGCCTTCAGCCTGTAATTTATTGCTGGCTGTCCATCATATTTTCCTCAGATCTTCTGGATCTCTTATTTCCTATCACTCATGTAGTGTCAGTCGAAAGAGAAGATGAGAAATGTTTACCGTGCTTTTACCATAGAATATGCTGTGAGAATATCACGGCTCTATTTCAAAGTGTGCCGTCTACAGTACTGCCTACATAGGCAGCATCTTATACAAATAGCACACTTGATGCAAAGCACACAAAAGACAAATTGATTTCAATAGAGTTTAATGTCGGCACGTTGCTAAGCTAATGATATACGCAAAGAAACATAAAAACAGCCCACAGAAATGTTGGTTGAAATGGTTCATTAATACTTTGTGAAGTTTAACATTTAAAATATAATTCATTCAACACTGACAGTGCATTGTGGGATCACTTTCTACACCTTGAATTTGGCAGAACATAAGTCACAATCGACTTTCATATTAAAATGTTGTTTATATAAGCAAATGTAGGTAACCTTACCATGTTAATCTTTAGCATACCTTAAATTGGAATATGAGGTACCGTGGCATACTGTATATGTGCCATAATATTGCCAGCTGTGGTTTACCTGTGTGAATGTTCCCTGACCGCAGGTCTGATTCAGGTGGGCAAGTGGAACCCCGTACCCCTTTCCTACGTGACGGATGCGCCCGACGCCACAGTGGCAGACATGTTACAGGATGTGTACCATGTGGTCACACTGAAAATCCAGCTTCACAGGTCAGTGTTTCCCGTAGACTGAAGCCACAACACAGCAGAGCACCGCCACAACATACAGTGCTGTTTTCCCACAAGCCACATATATATACCTCTTCCTTTCTCTCTCTCTCCATGCAGTCGGCCTCTTCATTTGTATATCTCTCTGCCGTTCCCAAAAGCCCTGCAGATGTCTCTCCGTTTAAGGTGTTTCTTCTCTGTACTACTAGAGTTAGTTTTAATTTTGATGTTTAAATGTAGAGTATCCGTTCTTAATTTCTGTATTTTCAAACCGGTTTCACTCCGCCAGTTTGCCGTTGGTCGACGAACGAATGCAGTTGGTTGAGTCATGTTTTAATAAAGTGAAACCTGGCAACCCGTTTTACTTTTAGATTTTATTATTATTTATTTTTTCGATTGATGCGATGCTTAAAGCTTTATGGCTCATTTCTCAGGACGTTATTATACGTTGACGGAAGTTTATGAGGAAAAGACATATTTGGAATAAAATGCTCCGATCAATTGTAGACCATTAGTGCAAAATAAGGTCAGCGTTCACGTTAACATTGAACAAACGACACGTGTCAGATTGCCATTAGTGACGCATAAGGCCGTCGAACATCTCTGCGTGTTCTTTGCATTGGGCATTGCGATATTTTCTTGGCAGCGTGCCGTTTATTGCGTCCTATTGAACAAGCAATCATTAACGACGCCCTGAATGCAGCTGTGTTTTCGCCGTTGATTCGCCGCCGCCGCCGCCCTTTATTCAAACATGCATGAAATGCTTTAAATGCAGGTTTTTTCATAAAGTATTTAGATGGTCATTTTTAATGCATCCTG
This sequence comes from Triplophysa rosa, assembly GCF_024868665.1. Taxonomy (NCBI): domain Eukaryota; kingdom Metazoa; phylum Chordata; class Actinopteri; order Cypriniformes; family Nemacheilidae; genus Triplophysa; species Triplophysa rosa. The sequence continues at coordinate 2,040,884 of NC_079897.1, forward strand.
CTTCTAAATCGAGATGGAAACGCCTCAAATCGTTGCAGCGAGCACATCAAGGCGGGAAGGTGGAGGTAACGTGAAATAATAGTCGCTACATGCAGCTGATGTATAATTCATGCATCAATACAGCAGATGTGTTGTATAAAGTAATTAACTAATCAGAACAATCAGGAGAGAGAGCGAGAAAGAGAGAGACTCCAGATGCATCTGCTGCGTGCGCCAAATGAAATCTGTCTGTCTTGCAGGGACGCTTGCAGCAGGGAGGCACAGCCCAGTTCTCAGTGTCTCTCTTTTTTCTTTCCCTCTGTGTCTCTCGACCTTTCCCTCTCTGCAGTTGTCCTAAACTGGAAGACCTTCCACCAGAGCAGTGGACCCACTCTACAGTAAGAAATGCCCTCAAGGAGTTACTCAAAGACATGAACCAGAGCTCTTTGGCAAAAGAATGTCCCTTATCACAGGTGCTGGAGCTTTCCACCTCCTAGTTGCCAGGATTGCGAGTGTCCCTTTTCGAATGCCCAGAGTTTGATCGAGTGGAAATGGACAGAATCGCCATAGAAATCCAAATCAATAGCCATTGTCATCCCTGTAGATTAATGCACTTGATTTTGCTGCCGCTGTAGCGGCGCTTGTAGTTGTGAATGTGAGGTATTGTTGGGTAAACAATGGAGGAACCACAATGATCTTGATAATGCATCGCAAGCTGCGGAACGCTGCGGGCGAATCTCACAGAACCGGGCGAGAATGTGGACGTGTCGGATTTCGCCCCAAAATCAAAAGAAAGGAATGGTCTAACTTTAGGATTGGGAATTTTTCGTGTTATTTTCGTGACGGTTGAGCACAATTGATGCCGCCAGTTCTCATGACTGTTACATATCGTAACTAAAAGTTTCATTGGAACCTGTTTATATTTACTTATTTATATGTTGCGTTATCGCAATGAGAAGGAAACGAGAACAGTCATTGTGAATAACAAGAAAAGTCGCACCCATACTAAATTTCAAATGATTCAGAGTGATATCTGCAGACACCGATAACGTTATATGAACTAAATTCGTAAGATTAAATTAATGTTTCATTACTTTCTGAATGTTATTAATTCATACAGTGACTATTAACGTGGATGTTTCTTAACATTTTAAGCACGAATTCATAGCATTTTCTTTTCCTCCTTTGATTTACAGTATTTATCGGACCTGATCATCGGCTGTTAAATTGCTTTTATCGACCGATGCAGATATTGGCCGACGTATCGGTGCATCTCCAAAAACCGGTTTAATTTCTCTTGATTTTGGGTGAAATGTGACCTGGGACACGTTTATGCGAGATTCAGACTCTGAGCTGTATAGAAAAAGCGCTTTTGTGTTGGAGAGACTGTAGATATTTTTCAGCTCAGGAAAGCTCATTCTTTACCTGCAGGTGTGTGTGTGTGTGTGCGTTTTGAGGATGTGTGGAGTGTTGTGATGTAAAGAGTCCCAGGGTGCTGTTCAGCCAGCACAGGGGCTGGGCCGCTCCACATCTCTCTAATCACTCTGTTTACAGTCCATATGTGAGCTATTCCCACCGAGCGCCCGCCCGGTACTTACACTGAATTAGAGCCGCTCGCACGCTGCAGGCCGGCCGGCCGGCGTGTGCTGCAGTTTTTTGGGGGAGGGGGTTTTCCGCTTTTGTTGTTTTAGATTCTCTCCCTGGCATGAAAGTGGGAGTTGTCGTCATCTAATTTTAGTTCCGTCTCGCTTAGAACATGAGACATCGTCTGCCACTTAGAAACGTGTTGGAGTTGTTTTCGGTAGGTGGGCCGCTCCAGGTGACTGATGTTATTTCTGCCGTACAGCTGTGCTGTTGAACGGAAAGAGCTGATCTTTACAGGATTAGTGTCTTCTTAAAACTCCATAGTAAATGTGAAAAGGTTAAAGACTAAAATATTTGATTTTTTTTACTTTGGTTTATGGCTTGTTTATTTTCAAATACTAGGCAGTTATTATTACGTCTTGACGGACTCTCAAATGATTCGTCGGCGATTCATCGGTCTAATCCCCTCCTTTCTGTCAGCCGACTCTGATCCGATTGGTCAGACGGTCTAGTCTGCTGTGATTGGTCTATCGTGTACAGTGTCGCAAATGGAACGTAGGTGGGCGTTACACCAAATGACGCAAATCCGACCCGGAACTGAAATTAGAAGGACAGGCGACTCGTTTGCGTGATTCTGAGTCGACTCCTTTTTTTCCAAGCCAATAACTTATTCGTTCACTTTCGGCTTTACAACTTGGCAGGCTGCTTACATTCACACACAGCGACATCACACACTGCATGAAATGTCATTATAAGGACATTGTAATAGTAACTCTTTAATAAATAGAGACGGAGAATTATGACGTGTTGGATTATAAATAGGGAGTCTTGTGTCTTTAGGGTGATGGCCACTAGACACAAAAATCACACTTTTGTCATCTTTGATTCACCCTCATGTGGTCGAAAACCTGTACGTGACTCTTTTTTTCTGTGGAACACAAAAGAAGATATTTTGAGAAATGTCTTGGCGGTTTTGTGTTCATAGAGTGGAAGTCAATAGGGTTTAATGTTGTTTTGTTACCAACGTTGTGAAAAGATTTTTTGTGTTCTGCAAAAATCAAAGTCATATTTGGAATGAAATGAGGATGAGGAAATGATGAAAGAGTTTTCATTATTGGATGAACTGTCCCTTTACGAAAGTATCCCTTTTAATCTGCATGTGTACAAAAGTCCATATTGTTGATGTTGGTGTTTAGGAGTCTGCATGGATGTCTCTTGGCCTGTAAAGGTTGCGTGTTTGTCTTAAAGATGCCTTACAAAGAACACATACATGGACGTTGTAGCTATCATCACATACATGGACGTTTGTTATCCGAGTGTTGCGGTCCTCTCCCTCTCATCAGCTGTCATTCATCACACGCGTGTTTCTCTGTGAGCAAACTTAACCCCAGTGTCCCCTCGGACGAGCGAAACAAAAGATCTTCCCACCCACCCGGTGGCCCCGGAGGAGCAGCTGTGTAGTTGCGTAGCAGGCAATAGCCATCAAATGCCATCTTTGTGGGCTGAGCTCAGGATTTGAAACGGGCCTCTTTCTCTTCCTCATAGAATGCACGGAAAGAGACGTAATTAAGATGTGTTTTTTATTAGTGAAGCAGAGGTGGCGCTTCTACACTATGCGAATAGTCGCTCTGCGGGAGAGAAAGATGCGCGGAAGTATTAACAGGGAGTGCATGGCTAGATCTAGAGCACCACTCCTATGACGGAAAATCAGATGCGTGACAGACTTCCTGGCCTCGCCGATAAGATCCTGAGATGTTTATCATTTAAAGGGTCCCGTTCTATTACCTGTTGATGGTTTGTGGCGCTCGGTACGGCACGGTTCTGTGGTCTTTATCCGCATGGTTTGTGTGAAGTCGCCGGCTCATATGACGCGATGTACGGTGATTAAGGAACATTGATTTTCACAACATGGTTGTCAGCGTGGAGAACGGTACCCGCTTTGGGACCGCGATATCAAAGCGTATCTTTGACACATGGAATTATGGGTAATTTTTTATTTCTCTGCTGTTGTCAGTTGCTTGTTTACATTATCGCCCTTGCAGCAGATATCTCTAATGATTGTTGCTCTGAGATCAGCGATGAGAAAGGCTGCGGGTGACATTTAAAGCACCAGTTGGCCTTCAGAAGTGCAGCTGCCCGGCGACGGTCTCGGAGGTCAGACTGTGGTTTCACATTCCACTCTCGCTTTGGAGGGTCTTCATCTTAGATACTTTTATTCACTTTTCATTTCTGTAGCAGCGTGAGCTTTGGCAGTAAAGGTTAATAGTCCTTCTCGAGCAGACGCGGTGATGTATGCACTTTCACCTTGTTTTGCCGGTTCCTGCTGAAGTGTGCACCTGTCAGTGATGTGCATTCTTAAAACAACAGTTCAGAAAGGCTTTTATGGCTCGAGACCCTTCACAATTCCATACGATGCCAAGACAACATTTTTAAAGTCCCAGTGAAATAAAAAATGACAATGCCTATTTTTTCATGAAATATTGCAGCGTTTATTCTTAATAGTTTATCAATGTGGGTCATTGTCTTTTTAAAATTGGTGTGCGCTCATAATCTTCAGTTAAAATCTGAAAAAGCACTTCCGTCCTGTAGTGACTATCCGTCTTAAATGACGTATGTTAGACGGCTTGGGCGGAGCACCCGTTAACTCCTCCCCTTCGACTGTCAGTTCTGCTGCCAGTTCCAACGCAACGGCTGTTTGTATACATCCAATCAAATCGCAGAGAAAGACAAAAGCCACGCCCATTATTTTTCTCATTCGAAATCCCATTTCACTCGGAAATGCGTCAAAATACGGAAGTAAAAACGATCGCGACTTGCGGTTCACGGGGACTTTTAGCCCATTTGATGCCGCGTGGGAATCTGTATGTTCCGTATGGATCCATATGAATCCATTTTTCTGTGATGCTATAGGTAAACATTTTTACGTTTTTTTTTCTGTGATGCCATAGCAGTAGCATTATAGGTTCTTATAATGCTGTCGGAGAACAAGTAGGAGAGAAGTACTCCAGCAGGATTTTTTTTACAATTTCACAAGGTGGCTAATTTGTTTTAATTCATTCAATGTTAATCATTCAAGAATGTACGATTTTTAGGAAAGATGCAAAAACGAAGCAACTCCCCTAAACCTAACCATCACCGCAAAACTTGCAAATGAGATTCCTGCGAGATTGTGTCGTCACTTCTTTGTTTGAGATGTTAACTAGAATCAATAAACTTAGAGACTTTAATGTTTCAACTTGAGAGTCCTGAATTGACAAAAGAAAAGCTAAACTTATCCGTAAAGGTGCCGCGTTCCTTGTATTGGATATTTTGGGCCCTCGTCCCCACCCTCCCTGTCCCCAAGTGCTACTTACGTTATAAAAATGATAAAGCTGGCGTACCTGTAATTTTAAAACAGATGGTTTCGTCTTTTGAATATTTATAACAATCAAAACAATTTCTGCGCTGCGTAGCCTCGGGTCATTAATGTGTTAAGTGTTGGGCTTAATGAAACGGAGTCTCAGCTTTTCTTTTTTGAGCAGAATGTACTAAAATAGAAGAAGAACGTGGCGTCGGGGGCAGCGCGCAGAGATCTCAACCTGCAGCTCTGAAAACAGATTGTGAATATGAGTTGCGTTCATAGACTGTACAGCCGAAATCCCCAAAGCAACATCTGCTTCATCTGCATTACAGATTCCTCCGTATATACACTGCTGCTGTGCGTTTCTGGCTCGTTCCACTTGACTTTCATACTCTGTGGCATTTGTTAGAAAGGGACATGCATTCTTTTGGTTTGCCTTATTGCAGAGAGTAGAGATATTTGTGCATGATTTGCATTTCTCCGTTTTTTTATTTTGACGTCAAGATGCCAGCGTATAATGTGTGCACAATGTTATGACAATGCTGTGTGTAGAAGTGAATTGAAATGTCGTTGTTGACTGTCTCTGTCTTGCAGAGTATGATTTCATCAATTGTTAACAGCACTTACTATGCAAATGTGTCTGCCGCGAAGTGTCAAGAATTCGGACGCTGGTATAAACACTTCAAAAAGGCAAAAGATATGATAGGTAAGCACAATCACACCAGACTGTCAAAACTGTTAAAATGACGCATTTGTTGTCCTTTTTTGTTTAATATTTTACGTTAACGTCGCAATGATATTGGCTTGACAAAGCCTGTAAATAAACACTTGCTTATGCTTGCACTTTTTAGTCTTTAGTTTATTCAGTTGCAATGCAGTCGTTGACTTGACGTCGTATGTTAAACAAAACGATTCGATTTGAACTTTTCCAATTGTTCAAATCGGCACCTGTCAGTTGTTTTGCTTCACCTTCTGCCTCTTGTTTCCTCTTCGCACGTTGTTCACTTTTCGACACACTAATGGTTTCTCTCTCTCTCCACACCTGTGAATGCGTGTCTGCGCAGTCGTGCGCCAGCCCTCGCAGCTGGAGGGCTACCTGGGGACATGTGTCCTCCACGACAGTCCACGTGCCACCACGTTAGGTAGGTCACGTGACGCACCACACCGCAGCCCCGGTTGTGGCATTCCTTCCCACTTTTTTCATGAGCCTTGACACAAATGTGACGGCTGGTGGTGTTTTAATGACTCACGGCAGGACCCTTCCATCGGATGACACCAATACGTGCCATGAAACGCGTTGTATACAAGCAACAAACATTCTTATTGTGGCAGTAAATAGTAAATATTTTCTCGAATGTCATGTTTTCTTATGAGGTCCGACACAACACGTATCCGTCCACACTGAAATTAAAAGTATATTTTAGATGCAATATTTGTTGCGTTAGTCTGTCATGTTAATGGTTATTTGCGTGCGGGTTTCGGTGCCATGTTTTGTAAGTGAACCTTTAAGAAGTGGATCACGCGGAGTGCGGCGAGCCGTCTCTCGGCACAGCGGTGAAGAGGCCAGCGCGGGCCAGCTCTCATTCAGAGTCCACCGTACCGCCGGGTTTTACCTCCCTCCCTCCCCCCAACCCACATTCTCTCTCCCATTGTGCCCCTAATCCCAGCCCGCTTTGTGCCGAATTCCAGAGGAGGTTCTCTCTGCGCTCGCAGAACACTTTCTTCAAACCTTTTCGATTTGCATGGAAAAGCGTGCGCCCCCAAGCAGTCCCGAACACCAAAAACACAACCGCGAGCACAGGAATGAGAGGGATTACGGGGAGGGCTTTGGTTATTACCCAATTTTTTCTTTCTTTCTCTCTCTCACTTTTTGGCGATTTTTGAAAAGAACAGCCGTGGCTTTGTGCGCACTGTCAGTTAGACACATGTTTGCGTCCTTGCGGTTATTGTGCGTGTCTCTGGAGAGTTTCCACGCGCTTAATCTGCTTTCTATTTTTTGTTGAAATATTTATATTTTTGGGGATTTGCCATAACGCTTCTTTTGTGCTTCATAAAACCTGTAAGATTGTGATGGAGTTTGTCTCTGGATTTGCTAGATGGTGTTGGGCATCGTTCTGTTGAACTACCTTCAAGTTGTGATGAAATCTTAAAAGTTGTATTACTTTGATTCATTATCATTATTTCTGTGGAACACAAAAGGAAAGGTTTTGAACATTCGAACAGCATTTTTTCAGAATAAGATATAAAAAAACAAAAAATACAACTAAACCAACAATTACAGGCTAACATGATTTTGCTACAGTAATTAGTGTTTTTGTTGTAAAACCATGATTTCATGCTTCGTTTTTGCCACGATTCATTTTTGTAATGGCAGTAATTATGATAAATGGTCATATACTGTAGACAACCTTTTTTGTTTTGTTTTATTCCCAAGGAGCTTGACAAACATGGTCACTGTGAAATAACATTTTTTTCCATTTTTTACAATGACATGAAGCTAATAACACAGATTACATATTTGGACGAACCTTTTCTTCACCTATTACGATATTTTTCCCAGTCTGTTTTCCGGCAATTAATTTGAAGTTGTTTATAACCTAAATTGTTGCTTTATTCCTGTTCGTGCTCAGAGTCGGCCTGCTCGGGCCTTCCAGTTTATATTTAGACTTTCCAAAAATTGCACATTAGTCAGCTTGTGTACCTTGTTTTAGAATTAAAAGCATAAAGGACGAACGTTCTGGCTTGATTTCATTGCTCACATGATCTGGCCATGGACATTATAAACTCATTTCTGCTGCTGCCAATTAATGCAGATACGGGTCACACACTGAGTTCTACAGAGACTCTACAGACTTACTGATGCTCTGGAACAGACTCTGTTTGCATAATTTACACTTAATCACTGTTTTTTAGATTTCAGATTTTTTAGCAATGTAATCACATATGCATCTTTTTGTGCCCGTTTAATATTTCTGCTTATAGCCATGCCCAAGTTACAGAATTGTATAGAGAACTTTATAAACTACTAAGAATTAGTTTTTACTCGGTCATTTTTCAAATACACTCTCAATTGAAACATTTGCTATGATTAAATCAACACAGTCCTGTTGTAATTCTTAACTTATTTCTAAAGTGGCTGGTGTTTTAGTATGATCTGCTTTTGTGCCAGTGATGTTAGGTTTAGGGGTCGAGCTTTTTTAAATCGTACATTTTTGTAAACGAACCAGCCACCCGATAAAACAGTTACCAAATCCATCAAATTGATCAGTTGAATGGTCAAATGTTTTTTCAGATCGATGCACAAATGTAAATGGTATTAATGTCCGTTTCGTTTCTTTGTGTTCTTCTTTACCGATTAACTTGATTTATTACTTGACGCAAGGTTTACTTCAAATGAAAACTTGTCAACAAAATCAATCTCAGCGTCTTGGATTCAATGTAAATGCATTGACGAGCACGTCTTCTCTATGTCCACCTCTCCCGCAGCCGAAATGGACGGTCTGCCTGATCTTTCTCCACCCGGGACCAACCACCTCAGCTTCAGCCAGCAGCCCATCCCGGGCAGCACGGCCGAGCAGCCGCCCTCTCCAGTGCCCCTGTCCCACAGCAGTCAGGCCCCCGGCAGAGCCCAGCTGCCCGGCCTCCACCCCGGCCTGGTGTCCACACCCATCAGCCCCCAGCTGGTGAACCAGCAGATCGTGATGGCTCAGATCCTCAACCAGCAGTACGCCGTCAACCGCCTGCTCGCCCAGCAATCCCTGAGCCAGCAGTACCTGAACCACCCGCCCGTCAACCGCGCGCTCAACAAGCCCCTGGAGACGCAGTTGTCCACCAATGCCGAGGTCTCTATGGAGATCTACCAGTGGGTGAGAGACGAGCTGAAGAGGGCCGGCATCTCTCAGGCGGTGTTCGCTCGTGTGGCGTTCAACAGGACACAGGTACAGAATCCAAACTGCAGTAGACAGCATGACGTTGTGTTCGCTGTGTTGTTTTAGTGGATGCCCTCTTAATTCAGCGACAACGGTCGGATGCTGGCAGTTAGTTTATCTTTTGTTGTTCTCGTCGAAGGATCGTCCGGGAAATTAGGGGTCATCAGGACAAGCAAGCCGGTACTTCCCAAGTCATTTTCTCACAGATGTTCTACCTCGCCGCTCAATCAAAAACTTTACAAACCATCAGCGCTCTGGCAAAGCAGCCGCTCGCTGACTCACGGCTTCGGGTTCGCTTTGACCTTCGTCGCTGCATGTAATCTGTCGGCTGCGCAGAGCCGGGACCGGCGTGCGGGGATAGACGGGCCGAGGATCTGTTTGTTTTAGCCATGCGTGCTAGGGCGAGATTCGTTGTTTGTATTTTCACCCAGTGCAGAATTCTGTTAAAAAATTGAAATCCCAAATTGTAGGACTTTCTTTTTACTGCAGAACGTGAAGGAAGATATTATTATATATAGAATGCCGGTAACCAAACAACATTGAACTGCATTGACTTCCATTACGGACACAGAACAACAGAACAAATATCTTCTTTTGTGTTTCACACAAGAAAGAGGCATATGAGAATAACATGAAGGTGATTAAAATATATATATGTATATTTTTGGGTGAACCCCACAAAGCCATAGCAAACCCTAGAAACCATTGAATTGTTATTAGTGCAATTCCAGCTGAAATCCAGCACCATGACAACTGTCAGGTGAGACAAAGAGAGACGTACCTGGACCCCTGCCAGCGATGGGGGTGGGCCCGGCTCGGTCACACACCGGCACCGCAGCGCGTGAGCGAGTGTTGCGACGATGGAGAGATAATGTGTCAGGACATTCGCCGTATAAACACACTGTAGCTTTGATGTCACGTTTGAGCGATAGGAATCTATAGTGCTCAGAGACAACCTTGAGATATTTTGTGCGCTTTGCAGTTGCGCATTGAAAAATGTCCAACGTGTTTTTGTTAGAGGCCTTCAATATTTATTGTGCATTCTTTTCCTCGTGCGAGTGATGGATGCTTGTGATGGCATGTTGTGGCGTCTGTGAGTCAGAATGTTTATGTGGGTTTGAGAGATTATAGGGACTAAATCACACCCTAAAGGTCCGTGAAACTTTGCGAGGCGCCTAAACGCAGATGGCGCTTGCTTGACATTAATTGCGCTGTCACTTGTTGCACTTTCTCCTGATTGATCTTACTCACGGATCTTACTTCAGTATTTAAACGGCAACTTTAAAAATGAACAAAAATAGGTTATTGAGTACATCGATTGTACTAGTAAGCTTATCATAATTATTTATATTTTAATCTGTCAGATACGATTTAGCTGGAAATGTTTTGATGTCATTTCGTTTCAACACGTACAAAATTAACGTTCAGTTTTCTGTTTCAAACAGAGATGGCGACAGAGAAGCGTGAGTTATGGATTCCAGCTTTAAAGAAGTTTAGTCAAGAAAATGATCATTCTGTCTTTATTTTTTCACCCCCATGTTGTTCTGAACTTGTATGACTTTCTGAAGAACATCCTAGTCGCTCTTTTCTATATAATGGAAGTGAATGGGGACTGGCTCTGTTCAGCTAAGTGCTCATTTAGATTTTACGTGTCGTCTACATTGATGTAGCATGTCTACCAGCGCCGTATTTTATTCCTGAGCTTGTTAAGTTATTTTATCAGCATCAGAAGAGTCATAGACTACTTCTGCCATGTTTGACAGCCCCGGTCCCCATTCACATTCATTATCTGGAAATAAGCCGCTGCAATATTCTTCGACAAATGACTTTTAGTTGTACGTAGATGTTGAAGTGATTTCCACGGTGGGCATCATGCTTTAAACGCTGTCGGGGTCAATTGGAGGACTTCGGTTTTCACGTGAGCCGTAGCTTTAAATGAACTTCTTGTTTTCTTCACGTCTTCCAGGGCCTTCTCTCAGAGATTCTCAGAAAAGAGGAGGACCCCAAGACCGCATCTCAGTCTCTCCTGGTCAACCTGCGAGCGATGCAGAACTTCCTGCAGCTGCCGGAGGCGGAGCGCGATCGCATCTACCAGGATGAGAGGGAGCGTAGTTTGACTGCGGCCTCTGCCATGGGCCCCGCCCCCCTCATTAGCACCCCACCCACACGCCCTGTCCAGGTATCACACTCAGAACACACTACAACAACCCTGACAGACAATAAAGCCGATGAGCCCTGTGTGGAACAGAAGATGTAATGAAAGGGAGTGAGTTTTGATGGTCTTGCATTTATCTTTGCGTCACTCTTAATGTCAGAGTGAAGTTTAATATGAATAATTTGATATTTACATTGACAAGGGATGCTTTTTTACATTTTTATGATGGTAAAACATTTTCTCCTGTCCCAGTTTAAGAGTCAAACTATATGTAATCCATATGTATGTTGATTTCCCCAAAAGGTGTAAAGATTAGGGGTGGGTGGTATGATCTGCATCTTATTTCACGGTACGCTTAATTTGAGCCTATTTGAGCTTAAAACTGTAGAACTGATATTAGAAAACGAATCACTTTGGCTCTCATTTCTAATTGGATGATGGGGTCCAATCATTTAAAGTTATTATAAACAAAGAGGAATTTCGAAAACTGTTCTTTGAGACGTATATAATGTCGTGCTGTATTGCTCAGCCATAGATCATGTTTTTTCTGTGCGACCGAAATGATTACACAAACAGCCTTTACCGATCGCAATACACCCGTTTTAACGAATAAACGTCAAACATCAATAATCGCAAAATGACCATGTCAGTCCACCGCATATCATGACGCACCACATGTCGGAACTCTGCCGTGTTTATGAGTTGTGTCCCTGATGTCCCGAGAGGAAGCGTTTAGTGCAGGACAGAGTCCAGGAAAAGTTTCTTTCACACCCAGCCACTTATCCGGCTCAGAAATCTCGAAGAAGGGCCGGAAGGTATGCAGAACGGTCTCCACCGCGGCCCCTTCAAACGCAGCTGAGTGTGTCTTAGTGGATGGGACACAAAGCCTTCCTGTGTGATGGACTGAGACGAGCTCTTACAAACTCCCACACACACACACACACACACACACACAGAGTGTGTGAAGACCGAAATGTCATCAGCATTCACTCGAGTGTGCGCGTATTAGTGTGTGTGTTCACGCATGCGTGCATCGTGTGTGTGTGTGTGTGCTTGCAAGAAACAGATGCTGTTTTCCTGTTAAGATCCCATTATCAGATGCTTTCGTAACCTGATTATTCAGCAACTGAGTCTTCAGCCTTACACGCTCTACAAAAATCTCTGTAAAAAAAGGTGGTTTTTCTACACATTTTGAAGGGATAGTTTACCCGGAAATTAAAATTCCTTCACACTCATGTCATTTCAAACCTGTATGACTTTCTTTCTTCTGGAGAACACGAAAGATATTTTGAAAAACCACGAAGACATTTCTTGAAATATCTTCTGTTGTGTTCTAGAGAAGAAAGAGTCATGATGGTAAATAAATGATGAGAGATTCAGGTTTTCCGTTGAACATCCGCTGGGCTAACGGCTCATCATTTGTCCATCAGTTACGTTGGGGTAAAAGATGACCGGCAAAGAATGTAATGTATTTTGATGCATGCCAGGATGAAAGTGGCAGATACGAGTGAGACGTTCACAGGATTTTGGGCTGTAAATCAGCAGGGTGGCACGTCTGGCGGCGCTGCGTGGCTTTTATGGCGCCTATAAAAACAGATGTGCAGGTACAGTATGTCTCTCACATACGGTAATGGATCGTCTGAGCGCGTGCGGGTTTGCACACCCTCATTCTTTTATAATTAGATATGGTCAAAGAATAATTCAACATAGACGTTGATGCTTTACATGTAAATGACTGCTAAAGGTTTTGTTGAATGTCTTTTCGCTGGTTGTGTGTTGGGATTCTGGGGGCCTTAAAAGTGAAGAGCGTGAAGTTAGTCAGCTGCAGAAATCACATGTCATGGCTTTTACTCATGGTATTACTAGAGGATGTAAGTCAACGTTTGATTTAAAATGTTTGAATATATTATATTTTAGTTTTTTGTCTCATGCCTTTGTGTGTGTGTGTCTCTTTGTGTCCACAGCCCAGAAGAGAGGAGTGTAACAATATTCGACCCGAGGACTGGAATCCCAGAATTCCAGTGGGTATCTCTCCTGTGAGTGTATACAGCATGGTACAGTACAACATTTATCAAAATAGTCACGATATTGTTTACATTGTTTACTTTATTTTCTGCAACAAAAAAAATATTTCATTGTGCATTAATGTATTTTAAAAGTTTTTTTTGTCAGTAAATGCCAAAATGTGAATAAGGATTAATAATGTTGTTAGTTCACGTTAACAAATGCTTTTAGTAATATTAGCAAATAAAACCAATAGATTGTATGGATAGAAATGAAATTTAATGTACTTTATGCATATTTGTTTTTTTTTGAGCTCTTAAATGAACGTTATTATTTTATGTATTACACCTTTATATGATATGCAAATATCTGTGATGTCATAACTGTCTGCTTCTATAGACCATTTTGCAAGAAGTAAGCAACATTGAAATACACAAGAAAATACAACCAAGGGAACATTTAAAAAACGAATCAAGCTGTTAACTGAATAATAAAACATACAGAGGCACAACAGTGTTGTTGACATACTTCAAAATGGTCTATACTCATTTTAAATTGAAAAAGTTTGGATTCACAGTTAAATTCATGATGTGAATATTTTAGAGACCGTATAAAACAACATAGCATGCTCAAATTGTGCACAGAAAAGTATGATTCAAATTTGATGTAAATCTGATACCAGTGATTGGTCGTCCAGCACTACAATCTGATTGGTTGATAGAAATCTTTTTTTTTAAAATCAGGGATAAAAGGCGATCCTTGGGAAACCACGTTAAGCATCTTTCCTGTCCGTTGTGTTGTTTTTTGTGTGCTCAGGTAAAGCCCAACTCTCTGTCATCCGAGTGGAATGGAAAGTCTGAAAGCTGCGTGTTAAACATCAACTCCTCCATCTATGATGAGATCCAGCAGGAGATGAAGAGGGCCAAAGTGTCCCAGGCCATGTTTGCCAAGGTCGCTGCTTCGAAGAGTCAGGTAGAGATCGCGTAACAAAGGTGCAAAACGTGCCATCGATGAAACATGTTCAGTCTTTGTTTACGTACGGTCTAAGCGAGACAGATAGTGAGATAAAAAAGCAGAGGTTTGTTAAGCCTCCGGCTCGTCGCACCGCCTCAATGACTTATCCTGCGTTGTTTTGGGTTCGTGAACGGCGGGCGGTGTTGCAACATAAAACAAATGTGTTTATATAATTCCAGAACGTAAAGACGCCGCTGTTATCTCACAAAGCGGGCAGCTAGCGCTGAACACAGGCCTCTTTGAGAGACATTACGGGCTCCTTCAGTCTATTAAAACTAATTAAAGAAACGCGAGGCAAGCCCCGTTATTAAAGGTTTCGCATATCTACGTGCACACTTAAAGATTTTCCAGAATTACATCTGACGGAGGGAGAAAAGCGAATAAAAGCCCTAAATTATCTGGAAATATCAGCAGGTTTTCGCTGATTGCGCTGATTATAGTGCCAGATACTTTTGTTTTGACCAAATTACAGTTGGATGCACAAACCACTGTTTTTGTTGAAGAGTTCAAAGCCGAGGTGGGTGGGGGAGAGAACAGACAAGCCAGGGCGTTTATGTTTTCTGACGAAGCGATGGTTGGAGAGAAAAGACCCCCGTCTCTGTCTCTCTCGCCCTGCCGGAGCCTGCGTGCTCCATTCATGGCTGGTGTGAATGCGAATTGAGCTGCAGATAAGAACTCTGCTAATTACGCCACTGAAAAAGGGGCCTGGGAGAGCACTTATCTCCGGCTCCATCTCGTAATGTGCGCTCCCCGGGCAGCTGGCGCCCCCCTCGTTCTCTTTCCCAGCCCCCTCCGCGGGGCCCGTGGGGGCCGCCGGCTGAATGTCCGGCCGGTGCCGAGCGCCTGCTGGTGCAGATTCGGGTGGCGACGTTTTTTGAATTGTCGTCCAATTGATTGTGGTTACGAGATGAACGCGCGTGTCGTAATTACCAACTCGTCGAACCTAAAGGTGCAATCTGTAACTTTAGTCTCTCTGTTGCCATCTCTGGTTGAAACGTAAAATTGCAGGTTGATTTCAACACAGTTTGTTTACTTACTTACGTAGCTGATGCTTGTTTTTTAGCAAAAAAAGTCTTGAATTGAAATAGGAACTGCATTAAAAAAAAAAGAGAAGCAGCACGTGTTTCCTTGCATGTATGACCGTCCCTTTCACCCCCCGCCTGTCTAAAGGCTCTCGGGGGTCCTGGACTGCGAGTCCTGGGAGGCGTTTAACTGTACGGTTTTCGGTCGTCGGATTAATTGGCGCGGTGGCCTCTGCCGTCCGAGCAGGAATGCGTGGTCGTGGCGGAAAGAGATTTCAGCAGCACTAGCTGTTTGAGATCTGGCACAGACCCTGGAATCGGCTTCCGCAACCATGGGGCTGTAGGCTCAACCTCGCCCGGCCGTCTGTGAGAGCGACGGAGAGAGGGAGGAGACGGGAGGTGCAGCGGTCGTCCCCCGGGCTTTAAAAGCCGTAAACACAGGGTTCCAGGGGGTTAAAGAGAATTGTCACGTGTGTACGAGCGTGTGTACCTGCTTGCAGTTGTGTTCGTGTGTGTGTGTGTGTGCTGGGGGATGGGTACTGGATCGGAGCCATGCGTCCCCCTCTCTGGGCACGAATCCATACAGGACACGAGTGCCAGGCTTTATCTGTTTGGTGGCACTTTCATATTCTGAGTAGCATTTCAATTAATTTCTCCTCCAGCACCACTGAAACGCTCTCATTTCTACACTGGATCGCAGCTTGTACAGTGAGAAAGAAACGCATCGAGTGTATATTCTTCTTGTCGGGTGCGGCGTGCGCAAAATCGCAGCGTTTTGGGGATGAACGCAAGCTGTCGAGTTGCACCACCACGATGCCAACGTGTTGCCAGGGCGTTGCTACGGATTTTAAAAGGACAGTGCATGTAATGTGCACATTTCTTGTGTCTGTTGGAATTTGGAATAACGTGTAGAAATAGTAATAGTGACGCTTGCCTTAGCAAAGACCCTAATGAAGACATGACAGCACTGAATTGGCATTCAGAGAGCACTGCTGGTGCTGAGCGAGAGAGAGAGAGAGAGAGAGGGGTTATGGGAGCTGTGTTGACATCCTCTGATGGTGAACACAATCACGGCCCCTGCTGTCAAATGACAAGCACCTTAGATCTCGGAGCAATTCCCTCAGTTTGACCTCTCTCTCTCCGTCTTTCTCTCTCTCTCTCTCCCTGTCTTTCTCTCTCTCTCTCTCTCTCTCTCTCTCGCTCGCTCGCTCTCTCCTGGAAGAGGCTGTGGTAATTAGCGGGGCTCTAATGAGACAGAATGTCGGTGATCTGCAGCAGTAGAGGGGGGCAGGCGATAGGCCGGTGTGTGTATGAGGGGGGGTAGAGGAGGGTGCACCATCTGTCACCGAGCGCCTGGCTCGCCCATCTCTGGGGGGGTAACAGGGAGTTGAGAAGAATGAAGGAGAGATTAAAAACGAGTAAGGTACATGTAACCGGATATCAAATCGATAAGAAATTGTAACATTTTATGTGGCGATAAACCGATATTGACCAAGCGATGGGTGATGTTCGACGATGCGATGGCTGTTCATTCAATTGTAATCAAATTCACAATTCACAAAATATAATCGAAATAATGTGTGGATGACTGTTTGTATGTTATTTGACAGTCCGGAGAACAGTGACGTGATGGATGCAGCTTTTATCACCGATGACACAACTGAGGAACTCGCAGCTATAACAAAAGCCTGCAAACCATTTTTCAAAGCTGGAGAAGGCAACACGATACGTTTAAGAGCATTAAGGGAACGTAAACTTTTCAACAGGATGATGTGTGTAAATTGTTGTAATTTTGCCTTTTGGGAAATATGTAAACATCTCACTGCCCTTCAGAAGTTACATAATACATCACATATTTCCCAGAACGCAACATAAATGGCTCGCGGATTCCACAAGGGCTATGTAAACTTTTTAAAGCACAATCGGATCTCGTACCCAAGGGCATCAACATTTTACCATCCTCTTCCCTCTAATACCACCCGCCTTAAACAAATCAGGGTTCACGTGATGTCAGTCCCACCGCTAACTTCCTGTTTTAACAGGAAATGCATCATTGAATCATTTTAATAGCGGTGGGTGGGGGGGGTCTCGCAGCATCAGCGTGTTTGAGTAGCAGGTGTGGTCTCGTTGTGTTCCCCCTCCGCACCTAAATTGCATTTATTTGGCCTGTATTTACCGGGCAGGTCTAGACGTATCGTCTGCCGCTCATCTGTATTTGCTTTCATTAAGGAACGTGAACCCCAAAGCTGGATGCAAATGAAATGACGCTTCTATAGGGAAGATTCCTTTCTTGCTTGCTATACCAGCACCCCTATAAGTTTACACAGAATATGTAGTTTTCATTATGGCGCTTCATTTTGAAAAGTTGTTTGTTTATGGTTATGAATTCGTCCGCCTCACAGGGGCTCGGCAGATGGGAGCGCCGTGCCTCTGAGAGCAGAAATAAGGCCATGACTGTTTATTAATTGATTTATTTATTTATCTGGCTGCCTGGTTATTAGGTTGCCTGGGAAACAGCTGCAGTTCCCCTGTATTATTAAAGACACAATATTCCTGAACCGGGGACCCAGATGTCTGAGAAATTAATTTTGCGTAAGATTTATCGCACAACAGCCAGACCTCACCCAGAGAAGAACGCTTTTTCTTGTCGTTTAATGGACGGAGGAATTCGCTTCTTGTTTGTTGTTACACCGCCACCCCCCCCCCCCGATGACCACAACACACTTGACACCGTCTCTCGGCTATCATCCATTTGTTTATTCCTTTCCTCGCTCCTCTCTTTCTCTCGCTCTCTCTCTCTCTCTCTCTCTCTCTCTCTCTCTCTCTCTCCTCTCTCTCTCTCTCTCTCTCTCTCTCACTCTCTCTCTCTCTCTCTTCTCTCTCTCTCTCACTCTCTCTCTCTCTCTCTCTCTCTCTCTCTCTCTCTCTCTCTCTCTCTCTCTCTCTCTCTCTCTCTCTCTCATCTCTCTCTCTCATCTTCATCTCGCTCTCTCCTCTTCCCTTCTGTCTCTGTCTCTCTCTCTCTCTCTCTCTCTCTCTCTCTCTCTCTCTTCTCTCTCTCTCTCTCTTCTCTCTCTCTCTCACTCTCCCTCTCTCTCTCTACTCTCTCTCTCTCTCTCTCTCTCTCTCTCTTCTCTCTCTCTCCTCACTCACTCACTCTCACTCACTTTCACTCACTCTTCACTCACTCACTCTACTCACTCCTCATCTCACTCACTCACTCACTCTCTCACTCTCACTCACTCACTCACTCACTCACTCACCTTTCACTCACTCACTCATCTTCACTCACTCACTCACTCACTCACTCACTCACTCACTCACTCACTCACTCACTCACTCCACTCACTCACTCCACTCACTCACTCACTCCCTCACTCACTCACTCACTCACTCACTCACTCACTCACTCACTCACTCACTCACTCACTCACTCACTACTCACTCACTCACTCACTCACTCACTACTCACTCACTCACTCACTCACTCACTCACTCACTCACTCACTCACTCACTCACTCACTCACTCACTCACTCACTCACTCACTCACTCACTCACTCACTCACTCACTCACTCACTCACTCACTCACTCACTCACTCACTCACTCACTCACTCACTCACTCATCTAATCATCACTCACTCACTCACTCACTCACTCACTCACTCACTCACTCACTCACTCACTCACTCACTCACTCACTCACTCACTCACTCACTCACTCACTCACTCCACTCACTCACTCACTCACTCACTCACTCACTCACTCACTCACTCACTCACTCACTCACTCACTCACTCACTCACTCACTCACTCACTCACTCACTCACTCACTCACTCACTCACTCACTCACACTCTCACTCACTCACTCACTCACTCACTCACTCACTCACTCACTCACTCACTCACTCACTCACTCACTCACTCACTCACTCACTCACTCACTCACTCACTCACTCACTCACTCACTCACTCACTCACTCACTCACTCACTCACTCACTCACTCACTCACTCACTCACTCACTCACTCACTCTCGTCTCTCTTCTCTCTCTCGCTCTCTCCTTCTCTCGCTCTCTCCTCTCTCGCTCTCTCGCTCTCTCCCTCTCTCTCTCTCTCTCTCTCGCCCTCTCTCTCTCCTCTCTCGCTTCTCTCTCTCTCTCTCTCTCCTCTCTCCTTCTCTCGCTCTCTCTCTTCTCTCCTCTCTCTCTCTCTCTCCCTCTCTCTCTCTGCTCTCTCTCTCCCCTCTCTCTCTCTCGCTCTCTCTCATCTCTCGCTCTCTCTCTCTCTGCGCTCTCTCTGCTCTCTCTCTCTCTCTCTCTCTCTCTCTCTCTCTCTCTCTCTCTCTCTCTCTCTCTCTCTCTCTCTCTCTCTCTCTCTCTCTCTCTTTCTCAGATCCAAGTTGTGATGAAATAAATTAAGCTGGCCGTTGTAAAGTTGATAATATGATTTTTGAGGAGCTGTGTCAAACTCATATCTTCTCACTCTCTCTCGCCTCACTCTCTCACTTTCCATGTAAATAAGTATTGGTAGGGTGGCCTGGGGGTGGCATTTGTGTTGATAAGGTAATGATAGTTAGATGGTCCTCGACTCTTCTTCTCCTCTCTCTCGCTCCTCTTTCCTCTCTTCTTTTCTCTCTCTCTCTCTCTCTCGTCTCTCTCTTTCTCACTCTCTTATCTCGCTCTCTCTCTCTCTCTCTCTCTCTCTCTCTCTCTCTCTCTCTCTCTCTCTCTCTCTCTCTCTCTCTCTCTCTCTCTCTCTCTCTCTCTCTCTCTCTCTCTCTCTCTCTCTCTCTCTCTCTCTCTCTCGTCTTCTCTCTCTCTCTCTCTCTCTCTCTCTCTCTCTCTCTCTCTCTCTCTCTCTCTCTCTCTCTCTCTCTCCCTCTCTCTCTCTCTCTCTCTCTCTCTCTCTCTCTCTCTCTCTCTCTCTCTCTCTCTCTCTCTCTCTCTCTCTCTCTCTCTCTCTCTCTCTCTCTCTCTCTCTCTCTCTCTCTCTCTCTCTCTCTCTCTCTCTCTCTCTCTCTCTCTCTCTCTCTCTCTCTCTCCTCTCTCTCTCTCTCTCTCTCTCTCTCTCTCTCTGCTCTCTCTCTCTCTCTCTCTCTCTCTCTCTCTCTCTCTCTCTCTCTCTCTCTCTCTCTCTCCTCTCTCTCTCTCTCTCTCTCTCTCTCTCTCTCTCTCTCTCTCTCTCTCTCTCTCTCTCTCTCTCTCTCTCTCTCTCTCTCTCTCTCTCTCTCTCTCTCTCTCTCTCTCTCTCTCTCTCTCTCTCTCTCTGTCTCTCTCTCTCTCTCTCTCTCTCTCTCTCTCTCTCTCTTTCTCTTTCTCTTTCTCTCTCTCTCTCTCTCTCTCTCTCTCTCTCTCTTTCTCTTTCTCTCTCACCTAGAGGTGGCCTGCACTCGCTCACTTGCTCACTCACTCACTTACTCACTATGTGTCTCTCACTTACTCTATCTCGCTTGCTTGCTCTCTCTCTTGTTCTGTTTTACTTTTTTTAGCTGAATCTCACTCTCTCACTCTTGGGTTGTTAACATATTATTAGTTAGAGGTTGTCCTCTCTCACTCACATACACACACTCTCTCTCTTTCTCTTTCTGTCTGTTTGTTATTGCTAGAGTAGACTTACATACATCTCTCTCTCTCTCTCTCTCTCTCTCTCTCTCTCTCTCACTCTGGTGTTTGGTAAGGTATTGTTAGAGGTGGCCCGTACTCTCGCTCTCTCCTCGAACAGACCACACAGGGCTTGTTCTGAGGCCCATTCTCACTAATCTGATCAGGCAGGCAAATACGCCGGGAAAAGCAGCTTTAATGATCCCCCTAATTACCTCAAGTCAATACCAACTGTATTATTAGACTCCGGGAAAATATTCCATTAGGGTCCCCCCCGCGGGACTCCCGCACGTAGCGGTGTCACGCGCCGCGCGCCCCCATGCTTGTAATTAATTTTATTTACACACGCAGGAATGCACAAGGTCGCACCTGCAGCCCGGAGCCGCCTCGCCCGGCCCCCGACTTGCCCGTTTAATCAGATCTGTCATAATTACCATTCTGCATGTATCTGACACACGCTGCGAAATATTTCAATTAAACTGCAGCCAATGGCTGCCGCAGACGCCGCTCCGCTCGCCCACGGCAGACGGGCGACGCGTTCCGTCCCGTATTCATGCACGTGACCATCAATCAGACTCTTAGTTACAAAGTTTTTTCATTGCAACTTTTAGGATATCAACATATCAGTGATTCAAAGTATGTTTAGCATGTAGAGTATATTCTAGACCTTAACTCTTAACATCATCGAGCATGTATCCCAGAAGAGTAAAGTCTGCTTCTAGGTGTAATTTTATAGCCATAAATAAAATGTTTGATCTTTCTTTTCTTAATAGTCCAGCTGTGCTTGTGCCACGATTAGAGAGAAGATAGGGAAATAATGAAATAATGGTGGCGGGCCAAAAAGAGATCTGCCAAAAAGAAAAACTGTAAATCACTGGACTATGAGATCATTGCTTATCAACTGTATAAAGACAGATAATACTTTCCATCTGCCGTAAGAAAGGTTGACTTCCGGTCTGTGTTTGATTATAATATAACACTTTAATTTATAGTAATATTATTTAGATTATATTGTATTACGTTGGGGCCTCATAACGTTTGTTTATGTCGTTGCCGCTGAAACCGTCTATATAGCTTCCATCTTTATATAGCTGATCACTTAAGTTAATGCAAAGATCGTAAATGTACTATTAAAGTTAATAAAAGGGTAGACTTGATTTTTTTGACTAGGACACCTGCATGAAAATGCATCTCTTGGTTTAATAGCTTCAGTAAATTTCTGGTAAATATTGTATAAAAATGTGTTTGTTAACCTCAGAGCAAAGTGTGTCTCGATCGCTGTAATTAAATAGTTTCGTATCACAAAAATAACATCCACCCACTCTTCAGTTATTAGAATCAACCTGAATGAAACTCTGACCCCTGCGTTGCATTCGCCAAACATCCGTCAAAACTTTTCTCCCCGCGTGAAAGTCTCTGTCATTGAAGTTAATGACTTGATAATATTTTCACCGTTTCAAAACAAACTTGTGTGTTAATTCGGAGTGCTGTTGGAGCTGACATGTACAATTTGCAGGTTTTATGCAGTTTTAATCTATAATTCAATAAGATCAGGCATGATTTATCTGCTTAATTACTCTCTGATATTAGCAATTAAACCCCAGCTTTGAATTAAATCTCAATCACACGCTTGTAATTGATGGACTAGCGCATCTCATAGGTTTGCGCGTGTGCGCCGGGCTCCTCGCAGGCTCGCTGCTCATCGTTTGAATTATGTTAGGATCAACCTACTTAAACTTTACTGCGTTCTGCTCTGTTGCTTCCCTTTTGCTGTTTCATTTTCTCCGCTTTATTGAAAACGTTGACCCAGCTACAGGCCATGAAAATAACTTCAGTTCTTCCGCTTCTTTCCAGAGTTGATGTCATACCGGCGGGCACAATCTTTTTAGGCCCCGGAGTTGATGTAACACAGCGATGTGTTTTGCCACAGATGTTGTCAGTTAAGCTCTGACGAAGGAGAGTCATCTTTTTAGCGGATGTACCGCAGGTGTTTTGTTATATTAGCAGTGGATTGCTCTATTTTAAACATTCTATTTTTGTGTACTTGAATACTTTTTGACGCCATTGTCTGGAACGTTCACACGCCACGTAGAGATGGTGTGAATCATTTATGCTGCTTATCAGGTTTTGCACAGTGCAGCTCTCCGAACAGCGAGATTTCTACACAGATAGATAAATAGATAACAGACAGACGTTAATAGTCCTTGAGGCCTAACCAGCAATGTACATTCACGTTGCAATGACACCAGACAAGACCAAACACATCACACACGTAAGCGATATTTATAGCGTCCCTCTCTATAGGACCGATGTAATATTCACAATATTGAACAGCTAATATTTGGGCTAATATGATTCTTCCTTTTCACAGAATTGAGACAGTCATGATTCGTCTGATGGCAGGTCTGCTTTATTTTTATTAACGCCAACCATTTAATTTCTTCAAC
Organism: Triplophysa rosa; assembly: GCF_024868665.1. Classification (NCBI taxonomy): domain Eukaryota; kingdom Metazoa; phylum Chordata; class Actinopteri; order Cypriniformes; family Nemacheilidae; genus Triplophysa; species Triplophysa rosa. Next base: position 2,063,963 of record NC_079897.1, read on the forward strand.
AATTAATTTGCAGCATCACTCAGACACGTTAATAGAAGTCTTTCGTCGATTCAAATGTTTTCATAAAATATACAGTATGTACAGTAGATATTTGTTAGTGGTTTCAAGGAAGAAAGAGGTTTACTTTATTATAGTTATAAATACCGTACACGTATTTTTTACAATATTTTAAAATAATTGTTTAACCATTTAGGAATCCATTTATTGAAATGGTTGGCAAGTAAGAAAATAAGCTTCAGCGGGGAATCCGGACTGTTTTAATGCACGTTTAAGGATGGAAGGTGGTTGAGTATTGTATCGGAGGCAGTAGATTTGTGTTTGCTTGACGGCATCTGTGGGTCTCTCACGTGTTTGTTAAAGGTTCATCTGGGGCACTGGCCTGCTTTTCTCTTCTGCCCTGCCAAGAGCATTTGAATAATACCGGGAGCTGAGCTGCGTTATTTGCATAGCAAGATATCCAAAAAGGCTGTCCGTTCTCTGCCTATTTTTGGCCCGCTTATTTTTTTTTGCTTATTGTTGCAGAAGATTCACATATGCTGCGCGAGCGCATTAATATATTTCAGCCGACAGATGGACTTGACGCGCACGCGGCGCTTCCAATTCCTTCGCTCGTACATCCGCACGCATCCGTTGGAAGGCCCCGCGCACAGGCGAAAAACAGGTTTGAACATACTGTATTATCTTTTGAATTGATCTGCATGACACTGTCTGCCAGAGCTGACTCCGTGCCAGTTTCAGAAGGGGCGGTGGAGCGGCGAACAATGATGCTTTTGTCTGTTAAACGCCGCAGCCCTCTGCCTGACATCAAGATGTTTGTTTCTAGCTTTTGTGTTACACTTCGATTCGCTCAAGACCGAAGCCATAACAGTGGATTAGCATCTTTATTTAAACACAATCCAAAAGGGGGAAATGGAAAGAATCGTGCATTAACAGCTGACCCCAGACGGGCGAGCGTCGTTGGTTTTTATACAGGTCTGTGAGGGCCGTATCTGTCGAGAAACTGGCTGACTTGTGATGTGATGACTGATAAGCAAACAGCCGTTGTGTAGAGGGCAGAGCGCTGACCTGGACACAGCGGCGGCTCATCTTGATAACATTCTGGCTCTTAATTTACATGCGATTTTAAGAAAATCAAGTCTGTCAAGTGTTCGGATGACGTAGCTGGATTATCTTTCCTATCTCATGTGATATTTGTGTTACTGTAACACTGCCCACATCCTCTGATATGTGAAAGATGGGGCACTTCTCGTTCAACAACCTTTTATTAAAAAAAAGTTTTCATCTTAAAGTGAACTGTAATGTAATGCAGATGTTCGCATGCAGCCGTATGTGACGGTGACCAGAGGGCCCGATTAGAACCGAATGAGGTGATAGAAAGGTGTAGAAGGTGCCATGTGACTGCTAGTATGCGAACTCGATCTCAAGTTTATTATTGTGCTCGCTGGCATCTCGGCCAGGGCGAGGGACATAAACAACACACTGTTCTCTCACAGTAACGTCCTGTGATGCTCTCATTGGCAGCTTGTGACCGTTCGGCCCTCGCAGACACACGCTGTCCCGCTTACTTGAGCGCATCTCGCGCATGAATTCAGGCATTGTGCGCAAGATAAATATTTTTATCAGAATGCCCAACGCTATTTATACCCGTGTACCCAATGGTGCTCTGGTGGGCACTCTCGTCCGCGACCTTTCGACCCGGCCACCGACCGAACAAATGTGGACGTCTGGGTTTGATAGCCTTGTTGAATCTCACATGCTTGGGTCTGATTTTATCTTAACAGCAAAAGAAAACAAGTCGGACAAAAGTTGCAATCTGTAAAATCAATTCGAGCAAGTACACAAACAATCAGTGTCTTAAACTGAAAATAACCATTTGTAATTTGAGCTGCCATGTCAATATTATCGATGTATTATATTGCTGAAGTATTTTCATGTGTAACATTTGTGATGCCCGTAGAGAGGCAAAAGTTATGAATTTGCATCTCGCAAAGCTACAATGTGACTTTTTCTTGAACAATAACAATTATTTCCGTAGCACAATGCAAAAAAACACGTATAGTAGTAAATAGTCGATTTTGTAAGTGAAACAATTGCACTAAATTTAGTGATAATGATGAAACGTACACAGAGAAAAGAAATGCAATTAAAAGTATTTTTTCCTCTGCGTAGGTTTTTATCAACGTCGGTATGTTCCTTGTGTAGTAAATTTGTCCAAAAAACCGAGGAGCATTCACACATTCCGACCAACGGTCTCCGTGTATGACAAGACAGTGGAAGAAATGCAATTGGACAAATACAAATGCGTTTTCGGTCCTGCCGGCCCAGAGAGCATTGCACTGGCTGTGAACATTGCTTCTGAAGCGCTTCGTGAGCAACCCAAAATTGTTTATTGTTTTGTTGTATAATGCATTAACGCTAATACCTCTGTTGACTTTATACGAGTTGACGTGGTGGCCGCGTGTGTTTTGCGTGCGGTGGGATTTGTTTGTGGTTTTATCCGCTCGGCGTTTGCAGATGTTTGATTGAGGATTATTTTGTGATAGTGTGGTTAATGGCTGTGATAAGGTGTGTGTGTTTGAACTGCAGACATCATAGCGGGAGCGAGACTCAAATCCCCACACATGCAAATAATAAAACAGAGCCACAATAAAGGTGGCAGAAGAACAAGGTGAGCTGTGATGAGTTTGTCTCTCTCTCTCTCTCCTGGGCTTTACGTGGCTTTTGGGAGGAGCAGAAACGAGGGACGAGAGAAACGCTGAGTTATCTCTGTCATGCAGCGCTCTGGCTCCTGCTCTTGTGTGTGTGTGTGTGTGTGTGTGTGTGTGTGTGTGTGTGCGTGTGTGTGTGTAATCCTGTGGAAAGGTGCTGCCACACACTGGTCTGGAGATTACAGCATCTCTTTTGTAAGTGTGCCAGGAACACACAGTAGAGCTCACAGCTCGGCTTTATTGACTCTTTCTGTCTGTTTGTTCCCCCAAAACTTGCCTGTAATGTCTAAAAATGCCAATACGAGTAAAGTTTCACACTTGTGTTGCCAATTTTGATACTACAGTATCAAAAGTATGGTGTTTCTTTTTTATAGTATTTCTTCATGTACAGCGTATTTGATGATCAATATTTTGAAAACATTCAGCATTAAAGCCTGTTCTGTTGGGACAAGACCTCCCACATTATAAGTGCGTTGAAGCATGAGGTCTCTTTTATTTTCAGTCATTAATTGAGATACGGGAACACATAAATAACATGTTAGGAATGGTAAACATGAATAAAATGCACAAACTGTCTTTTGAGTAACACCGTTTTTTTAAGTGAAGGGAAGGCACGTTATTAAATGATTGTGGTAAGGTTCTAAAGATAAGTCCAAAATAAGAAGGTGACAATGAGATCATTGGTTAAATAAAGTCTGTTTTTGGCACCTGGAACGCTTCTCGTGAAGACTTTATGCAATAGTAGCAGCAAACATGAATGTGCTACTAAGCACGCTGCTTTATATGAATAAAATAATTGCATTCAAAGATGAAACTGGCATTCAAGTATTTCTCAATTATGTACACATAAAAAATGGTTTTATGTTATTTGACAAATTTCCATATAATTATTCAAGCGAACGGGAACAAAAAAGAGATGGTTCACCGTTGAATCATTTATTCATCCTCCAAGCCTGTATGAATCACTTTTCTTCTGCAGAACACAAAAGAAGATATTTCGAAGAACGTCATCGGAACAACATTGGCCCTTATTGACTTCTATTGTAGGAACACAAAACCACCGAGACATTTCGCAAAAATAGCTTCTTCTGACAAAAGGGTCATGTACCGTTTTTGAATGACATGAGGATGAATAAACGATGACAGAATGTTTATAACAGTGACTGGTGTATTAGACTGAATGTACTCTAAAACAGCGTTTACCGTGTACGTTCTTCATCTGACCATCATGTGTTCTCGCAGGGTTGGCTTTGTGAGCTCCTGCGCTGGAAAGAAGATCCGTCTCCGGAGAACCGGACGCTCTGGGAGAACCTCTCCATGATCCGGCGATTCCTCAGTTTGTCACAGTCGGAACGTGACGCCATATACGAGCAGGAGAGCAACGGAGGACAGCAGCATCACATGGACAGACCCCCGCACCTGATGCACGTGCCCACGGACCCCTTGCAGGTCAGTCTCACACACATAAAAAATATTCAAAAAACAGAATGACTTTTTTTCAGACTTAAACTGTTAAAACTAATCATGTAATGAATAGTTACGACTCTGATCTTGTAAACACGGTTAAAGATATCACACATATTGTGTTTTTGCAAATGAATTCTCTTTAGTTCATTTGAGGTTTTGGGGTGTTGTGTGACTTTGTAAAGCACTTCGTCTCTCTAAACACGTCTCTCTCTCTGTCTCTCGTTGGGTGAGTGAAACAGTCATTAGCAGCATCATTTGTCTGTGTTTAGATATTAAGGACATCTGGCTATTTTGATAAATTCGTCACTATTCAGAATCCATATTTAATCATAAAAATCCCCCAAGTTCTTCCGGTTACAGCTGCATATTTGATCGTATATTATTTTGTTTACTCGCAAACATATGGTCAATCCAAGAAAATAGCATGCGGTGAGGAAAAACATTTTGTCACTTCTATTTTCACCACTTAAGGCAATGAGATCTGCTCACGGCTGGGGACGCTTGAAAGATCCGAGTCTCAAACGCAAACTAGTTTGGAATAATAAAGCCATAGCCGAAGGAAGCCTTGCGGTACAGTCACTTTACTATGGTTAAAGGCTAGCATAAACATCAGAGTTATACTGTTATGTTTTTGAAGCTTTCTACCTAAACATTTACATTACATTTATTCATTTGGCAGACTCTTTTATCCGAAGCGACTTACAACTAGGAGAGCATATAAACATTTTGTCAACACGTTAAACAGTACCGCTAGTTGACAAGGCCATGCTACAAGGAGGATTAAAACTGGAGTAAGCAAAGAAGAGAATGACCAACAATAAAAAAAAAATTCAGACGCAAGACATAGATAGTTATTGGTTAGTCAAATAAATCCAGAACAGGTGTGTTTTGAGTTGTTTTTTGAAAGTTGTGAAGGATGCTGCAGTTCGGGTGGAGGCTGGCAGTTCATTCCACCACAGGGGAACCCTATGAATAAAGGTTTTTGCAAGCGATTTGGTGCCTCGCTGTGATGGAACATTTCCCGAAAAATGTCCCGTCTAATAAAACATCGATGTTTTGACAGGAACAGATTCAGGGTCAAGCCTTTAAATCAATAAGTGTAGTTCATCTTCATTTAAAACATAACATGCTCATGTTTCGTTTCATTCTGTCCATTGTGTTCCAGCGTCTTTGATATGTTATCTGGAGAATGAATGCTGAAATGTTATCATGCATTGCTGGTTCTCTTGGGAATGTCCCAGGAAAAAACATTGCGTTTGCTACAATGCCCCAAACTCACAAACAATGGCACATTTCAGAGCTAATGTGTCATATGTTTACAGCGATGTGAAAGTGGTCGGCACGCAGACACCGATAGCGCTCAGAATGAATCTCTGGCAGTTTTTATTTACTCCGTCGAGTGACGGTATTTGAATAGAGCTTGATAAGCAATCATCAGACCTGTGTTTTCTGTGTGAATGTTCTGATGATACAGTCCTGCATTAAGCAGGTGAGGCTCTGACATCTCCGGATAACCAAAAATCCTTTTTATGAATAATATTATATGCAGCAGTTTCATTTCGCAACGAAATCTATCGGAATAAAGTTATTTTGCAAAGAATTCATATGGTACAGCATAGTTATTGTTGTTGGTTAACTCAGTGAATTAAATACATTTATTACCCGACTCTGGAATACTTGATTCTGATCGGGTAGTGGCAACATTATGAGGTATGTTATTCCTCAATAACAACCGCTAAAACTGATAACACACCTCTCATCCAAGTACTGCGAGTCATCTTGACGGCTGCAGTTGAATATTTATAATTTAATAAATAAGTAAATAAAATACGATATGCCTATTTATAATATATATGAGGTTATATTCGCAAATTATTAAACCAGATTGCATGGTTGTCTTTGAACTTTATGTTTCGGCTTTAAACCGTATGAATAGATTTTTTTCTTTGTGGAAACTACACTCTTTATTTTTCCTCTTTATTTGACACTTGATGAGCACAATTCAAAAGACACAGTAATATTATTAAAAAGCAGAAATAAGTCTGGCTTCAGTGCCAAAGCCACTTCACATTCAATAACATGCAAGTTAAAAAAACTTAAATGGTGAAACTAATGTAAAATATAATATAAACTAGAGGCTGTCAAATGAATAATCGCATCCAGAAGAAAAGTTTGTGTTTACGTAATATATGTCTGTGAACTGTGCATATTCATTTTGTATTCATAAACACATACATGTGCATATTTAGGAAATATTTGCATGTATATATTTATATTAACCACTTATTTAAATTCTTTATAAATGTTTATTCATTTTTCTATTTTTCTTAAATATATGCATGTATGTGTATGTTTTTATAAATAGAAAATAAATATGCACAGTACACAGACCTATATTATGTCAACTCAAACTTTTATTATGGATGCGATTTATTGCATATATATGCAATTATTCATTTGACAGCCCTATTCTGGAGCTTAATTCAATTCAAATTTATTTCTGTAGCACTTTTTTTTTAATTCTGCTTTACAGTAAATATATATTAATACAAACATCAGAGACACAAGACTTACTCATAAGAATTAGCGAAAAAGTAGTTATAAAAATAAAAAATGCATAGAAAACTTAAAATTGACTTTTAATTAGCACCTTGCTTCCGTTGGACAAACTTCTGGTCCTGACCAAATTTATACCTTTAGTCAAATTTACAGATCAGTATTTTTATAGCTTTTCAGAGGAATTGAATGTTTCTGAATATTAAGCTTTGATAGACAATATCTTTTTGACACGCAGTATGTTTCTCTTTTCTGCTTCTGTCAGACTCATCAACAGCCCACCTCTCAGCTCCAGACTCTTCTGCCCCTACCACATCTCTCTCAGACTCCTCTATCCCAGCAGCCCTTGCAGCAGCAGCAGACAGGACCACGGCTGCCCCCGAGACAGCCCTCCATGGCCTCGCCCGCAGAGACTGAGGACGACAACCGGAGCAAGAGTCGCCAGGGCAACCGCATCTCCATGGAGGCGCTGGGCATCCTGCAGAGCTTCATCCAGGACGTTGGGTTGTATCCGGACGAGGAGGCCATCCACACCCTCTCCGCACAGCTGGACCTGCCCAAACACACCATCATTAAGTTCTTCCAAAACCAGCGTTTCTACGTCAACCACGCCGGCAAGCTGAAAGAGCCGCCCATCGGCTTCCCCTCCAACAACAACAACAAGGACGAGGGCCTAACGGACTTCAAAGAGGGCGAGCTTCTCTCGGAGCTGGATGAAAGCGTGCAGACCAACAGCACCATGTTCTCCATTAAAATCGAAGAGCACATGGCGCCCGAAGCGCACGTTCCGTGTCAGGCCCAAACTGAGCAGGAGGCTAAAGAGTAAAACTGGCCTCGCGGACCTTCGAATTTGATTCTAGCATCTCTCTCTCTCGTTCTCTTTGACTCTGTCTGTGTTCCATGGGCGAAACTGTAAGACTTTTTACACAAGACTGAATAATACAGAGGTAATTCACTCCCACAGTTTTGTAAAGCGTGTATTATTTCACTGTAAAGACTCGTGCATCATTTCAATAATCTGCACAACTAAACGATGTAAAAAAAAACTTTGCAGAAGGAACAGTTTACAGAAACATGAAAATTTCCTCATCATTTACTCGCCCTTGTGTTTTTCTAAAACAGACTCGCTTTCTTTCGCGGAGCAACGTAAAAAATAAAAAGGCTGTTTTTTCATGTAATGAAAGTGAATGGGGACTGGGGCCATCAATGTCTACGGAAACCCTAAAAGACACGAAAAGGTGTCCATAAAGGCTCAAATTCCTCGCAAAAGCTTTTGTACAGTTTCAGAAAACTCAAGTATATAGTACACAAGCTGTTTTATGATTATTGTTTCTTTTCTATTTGCAGCATGACAGCCCCAGTCCCCATTCACTTTTAGTACGTCTATAAAAACAGCCACGATATTCTTTAAAAATGACCTTTTGTTATAGAAGAAGAGAGGGTTTAGAATGACACGAAGGTCAGTAAATCATGACTGAATTTTATTTTTGTAACTATTCCTTTAAATCAGCAGTAGGTTGCTGTGGATATTTGCTGACTGCACTTCTTGTCTGTTGTTTTTACACTGATTTCGAGCTACTGATTTAAAAAAAAAAGGAAAGTCAATGGCGTTTGATAGACTTTGATGTTTACGTATGTGATGTTAACTGGATTTTTTTATAAATGCATGACTTTGGGAAGAGGAGAAGACAAAGGCCTTAATGGTGAAGTGGTGAGTCGAGCACTGCTGGCTAATGAGAGATTCTCTCAGAAATAAAGAGGATTCGCTCCGTCTCCGGATCTCTATAACCTGCAGGTAGAACCCGGAAAAGCGGCTCAAGCTTATTATTTGGTTTGAGGAGATATGAATATATATATATATATATATATAGACATATATTAATTGTAAAAAATTCTTAAAGTCTTAAAGAAACTATGCCAACAAATGCCTTGTACTATATATGGCACTGCCGATGTTAGATTATTTTGCAAAACTTTGGTCACTGTAATATCTCGGATTTCCACAGCTGAAAATGTGAATCACACCCATCTTCCTGCATTATTTATTTCGGGTCCTGATGGAATTACGTTCCGTCACGGGGCGCTTTTCATTTTACTGATCTTTTTCTATTTATAAATGTCATTTTGATGGGCAGTAAAATCAGAAGTGTCTTAACGTTTTAAATGGAAAAATGTGCTTTAACAGTTGCCTAAAAAAGTGCTGTTATGTCGAGCAACTCACGCTACAAGCTTCACAATTAATGTTGTATGCAATTTTTACTATCATGCAAATAAGCTTAGGTAAACGACTAACCTATAGACCACCTTAGAGAGATGAAAACATATGCAATTTGTGTGAAATCGATGTTTGCGATGTGTCTTCCTTTGGTTAACAATCCAACTCAAAGCTATTCCTGTAAAAAGATGATGTATAAAAAGAAGCGTTTCTTTTTTTATGAGTTTATTGCAATGAGAACACCAGATATTTTGTTACGACTGACTGTTTTATAAGTGTTTCTTGGTTTCTTTATGCAGAAATGTTCTAACTAGGAGTGGTTACTGATTGTTAATGACACAATTAAACTGTTTGTATTGTACTCCGGAATCTTGGCGTTAATATGACGGCGTGGCGACCCGGGAGCTTCTTCACGTACTTAATAAGTGAATCCCTCCTGGGTGCCAGGCTGGATGGAGTCATATTATAAGCGTGTTTAAGGGTAAATAGACAGCAGGTGTTAATGCTCTGATGCTGAGCTGATCTGCAGGGATCGGAGGTGCAAATCTGTGAAGGTGTGTTGACTTCTCGGTGAACTCCAGGTGATGCTCAGAGCCACATGTGGAAATCTGTCTCGCAGACTTTAAGCCCATATGGAGGCAGAATGTTAGTGACCCCAAATCATCCCACGGGCATTTTAGGCCTAAGAAAAGAATATTTTTAGGAACGAAACAGCCGACTTCAGGATGAGGGTAAGTTGTTGACGTCTTTTGTTTAAAAGCAGATCAATTGGGTTTTCTACAAAGGCCATTGCTCGTCCAGCAGACGCTGTACAGTGAGACAGGAGAGAGACTACAAGCGTGTACATAACTGTAAAATATGAAACACACAAAATACATAAATGCAGTTCTGCCATTTGTTTGCTGATTTAAGCACAACCTTTTGTTGTCACACTGACGGCGGTCTAGACAGAAAATAACGTGAAACGTTTTCTTTCTTTAGACGTTTGTGATGTTTATTATTTCAATGTGTACACAGACAGGTATCAAAAATTCAAAATGTTTAATAAAATTCCTTATAACATCCAGGCCCTCGACTCGAATGTTTGCTATCAGGTGGTGTATGAGTTCGTCTCGAGCTCGAGTCGTTTGCTGCCCTTTGAAGAGCAACTTGAGCGCATTGCATTGTGGGATACGGCACTGAAAGAGAGTGCGCTTTACATACACTTTCAGGTAAACCCTTATTAGTAGGTCGCTTTGAATAAAAGCATCTGCTGAATGAATAAATACACAGTAAATGTAAATGTAGAAGGTCGGGCATTTATGAAAATTCAAGAAAATTGTCATTCTTTGTACAGTCAAAGTCACACTTAAGAATACTGAATTTTGTACTTGAACTGAGTTTTGAATTGAGCCTATTTATAATAGGTAAGGCTGACTGAGAAGATCTTAGAATTAGAGTCTCGCATCCAATCTTTATCTGAGGATAGTAAGAGTTTAACGACGATAGAAAACACTTTGGATGCGAGCAATTTTAGCGCACACAGCTCGGTTCCGGTTGAAAATCCCCCGCAGCTGGGAAACTTCGTGACTGTGAGACGGCTTAGTCGCAGGACAAAACGTCACTCAACCGTTCTGATTACAGTCTCGAACAGGTTTGCCCCGCTCAGTGACGCACCGACTGAGAAACCTGCTGAAAGTGCCCTAGTTATCGGTGATTCTATTGCTCGGAACGTTAACATAGAGGCACCAGCCACCATAGTCCAATGTTTACTGGGAGCCAGAGCGCCTGACGTCAAGTCAAATTTAAATGTGCTGGCTAAGGCTAATCGTAAATTCAGTAAGATTGTTATTCACGTCGGCACAAATGATGTTCGACTCCGTCAATCGGAGATCACAAAAGATAACATTAAAGAGGTGTGTGAGCTCGCAAGCATGATGTCAGACACTGTAATATTCTCTGGCCCCCTCACTGCTTATCGTGGTGATGAGATTTATAGCAGATTGTCATCACTAAATGGCTGGTTGTCTGAGTGGTGCCTGCAGAATGATATAGTTTTTATAAATAACTGGAAGAGTTTGGAGGGCAGAGCTGACCTGTTGAAACGAGATGGTCTCCATTCCTCCTGGGCTGGGGCTTCCCACCTGTCTAGAAATATGGTACAAAGTCTTAATAATGCTAAAGTTTGACTCGCTGGGGCCCAGGTCAGGGAGCAGACAGATGGGCTTAACCAACTGTCTGCTTGCCGTCTCACTTCGCAGAATACACAAAATGTACAACATGTAATAATCCCTTCTCCCAAACATCATAAAATAGAGACTGTGTCTGTCCCCCGGATTAGCAAACATAAAATAATGCGTAAACCTCTTGAAAGTAATTTATTAAACGTTAAACAAATTAAACATGAACAAAATACAGATTACAAAAACTGTTTCAAAAACGGACTCGGATTTCGTTAACAAAAAGTGTTTTATTTATGATAACAGATCATAAAATAGACATGCTCTGTTTGAAAGAAACATGGCTAAAACCAGATGATTATATTAGTACTTTAAATGAATCTGTCCCCTAAGATTATTATTATAAACATGAGCCTCGTCTAAAAGGCAGAGGGGGAGGTGTCGCGGCACTTTACAATAACTCTTTTAGCATTTCCCAGAAGTCTAACTCTAAATACAATTCTTTTGAAGTCATGGTACTTGTTTCTTCTTCTGTACTTGTTTTTACATGTTTCAACACATAATACTAAGGATAAAACATTTTAAAATTTTATTCTGGCTACTGTATATAGGCCTCTAGGGGACCACACAGATTTTATTAAAGAATTTGGTGGGTTCTTATCAGAACTAGTACTGGCCGCAGATAGAGTCCTTGTCTTTGGTGACTTTAACATCCATGTAGATAACGATACAGATGCCTTAGGAATGGCTTTCAAAGACACTCTTAACTCCATGGGCGTTAGTCAACATGTGTCAGGACCCACTCACCTTCGTAATCATACTTTAGATTTAATACTGTCTTACGGTATAAATGTGGACGACTTTAAAATCCTTCAGCAGAGTGAAGACATTTCGGATCATTATCTGGTATTATGTTTGCTTCACTGGCCTATGGCTGCAAATTAAACTCCTTGTTACAAATATGGTAGAACAATAACGTCAACTACCAAAGATGCGTTTCTCGATAATCTGCCTGACTTCTCTCAAATCTCTAGCATGAGAAATAACGTTGAAGATCTTGACATAACTCCGCCTTCTAGGAAACGCTAGACACAGTTGCTCCCCTGCATTTAAAGAAGATTAAAAATGGCAGCCCTACACCGTGGTATAATGAACATACTCAGGCTCTAAAGAAAGCGGCCCTAAAAATGGAGCGCAACTTTAAGAAAACTAAATTAGAGCTATTTCGTACAGCATAGAAGATAGTATTCGAAAATAAAGGAAAGCCCTAAAAACGTCTAGATCCGCCTACTTTTCATCACTAATAGAAGAAAACCAGCACAACCCTAGGTTTTTATTTCACACAGTGGCTAAATTAACAAAAAATAAATCGTCAGTGACTTCTGATCCTGTATATCAGCATAGCAGTGATGAATTTATGAACTACTTCACAAATAAAATCCAAGATATTAGAGAAAAAATTATAACAATGCAACCAGAAGTGAAACCCGCTGAACAAACTAACTACAGCGCCCCTAAGGAGAAATTGCAATTATTTTCTACCGTAGATCACGATGAACTGTCTAAAATCATTAGATCATCTAAATTAACAACATGTATGCTAGACCCTATACCTACAAATCTACTGAAAGAGATGCTCCCAGAAATTATAGATCCTCTTCTTAGTATTATTAACTCATCTCTGACATTAGGACATGTGCCTAAAGCATATAAGGTGGCTGTTATAAGGCCCCTTGTCAAAAAACCCCAACTCGACCTTAGAGAACCCTTCATATCTAAAGTTCTGGAAAAAGTAGTTTCAATTAAATTATGCTCCTTCCTCCAAATAAATGACATCAATGAAGAATTCCAGTCTGGATTTAGAGCATGTCACAGTACAGAGACTGCTTTGATCAGAGTTACAAATGATCTGCTATTGGCGTCTGACCGAGGTTGTATCTCGTTATTGGTGCTGCTAGACCTTAGTGCTGCATGTGACACCATTGACCACAGCACACTCCTACATAGACTCGAAAATTACGTTGGCATTAAGGGAATAGCTTTGAAATGGTTTAAATCTTATTTATCCGACCGTTATTTGTAGCAATAAACAATGAGGTGTCACGCAAATCGCAAGTCCAGTACGGTGTACCACAGGGCTCAGTCTTAGGGCCTCTGCTCTTCGCATTATATATGCTACCTGTAGGAGATATAATAAAGTGACACGGAGTTAGCTTTCACTGTTATGCTGATGATACTCAACTTTATATTTCCTCGAAGCCTCATGAAACACAGCAGTTCCATCGAATAATGGCATGCATAGTCGATATAAAAAACTGAATGTGTAACAACTTTTTATTACTGAACTCGGACAAAACAGAAGTGTTACTTATTGGACCGAAAACCACCGTACGTAACAACCAAGAATACTGCTTAACTATTGACGGATGTTCCATAAAACCCTCGTCGTCAGCAAAGAATCTTGGCGTTCTATTCGATAGTAATCTGTCATTTGAGAGCCATGTCGCCAACACCTGTAAAATTGCGTTTTTCCATCTTAAGGATATATCTAAACTACGTCATATGCTGTCACTGTCAGATGCAGAGAAGTTAATTCATGCATTCATGACATCAAGACTAGATTACTGTAATGCACTGTTAGGTGGTTGCCCTTCAGGCTTATTACAAAAACTCCAACTGGTCCAAAATGCGGAAGCTCGAGTTCTTACACGTACAAAAAGGTATGAACATATTAGCCCGGTTCTGTCAACCTTGCACTGGTTACATATAAAGCATCGGATTAACTTTAAAATCTTGCTTATTACCTATAAAGCCCTACATGGTTTAGCTCCTCAGTACTTGAGTGAACTCCTCTTGTATTACAGTCCTTCACGTGCATTACGCTCTCAGGCGTCCTGTCAGTTGGTAATACCTACAATTTCAAAATCAAGTGCAGGTGGTAGATCCTTTTCCTATCTAGCGCCTAAATTTTGGAATAGTCTTCCCTGCACTGTCCGGGAGGCAGACACACTCTGTCAGTTTAAATCTAGACTAAAGACGCATCTTTTTAATCTTGCACACACTACTCTTCCATAATATAAATCCTCTGAGGGTTTAGGCTGCATTAGTTAGATCAACCGGAACCAGGAAGTTTTACTTAATATTGCATATACTGTAGGAATTTATAGTCTGTTTAATATTTGACCCGTGTTTCTCTTTCCTTTATCTTAAATGTGTGCTTTCACTGTGCGTGCGTGCTTGTCCGTGTGTTTGTCTATGTCTATGTGTGTTAGTACGTGTGCATATTGTGTGTGTGTAGTGTTTTGTATGTGGGTATGTCTGTCTTCTGTGTTTTCACCTTTTTCTTGTTTTTACACGTATAACTTTAATTGTTTTGCTTATAGTCAATATGTCTCATGTACAGCTGCTTTGATACAATGAAAATTGTAAAAAGCGCTATATAAATAAAGTTGAGTTGAGTTGAGTACAATCATAAATGACCTTAATAAACAGGATCTTCGTTAGGGACTGCTTTTGTCTTCAAATATAACTTCTAAGATTCTCAACCTTTTTGACTCCAAGGCCCCCATTGTATTCAACAGTATTCAAAGCCCCCCCTCCCACTGACAAAAACTCAAAATTTCTACCCAATAAAATATGTTTGAGCTCGACATTAACTGGGAAAATGTGTATTCATTATAAAAATAAGAAATATTGTTTTTTTAGTTGATCAATGCTCATTTTGTCTAATTTTAAAATATTAGTTAATTTTGAGGCAACCTTGGAAGTCAGCTGGGGCCCCCTTTTGGGCAAGCACATTAACATTTGTAATCCAAACAAAGTTGATAGATGTGACGTTTAACAGATTCAGGTGAACTCGGTGTCTCAGATTCAAGTCTGTGGTCTGACGTCTAAATAATATCTGTAGTTTCCTGATCAGTTATTTCCAAGCCTGTGGTCTCTTAACTGAACAAGCATTGCTCAGCTCAATGAACACAAGCCAGACTCAGCGCCTTACAAAAAAATAATTGAATTTAATGGTGTCATTGTACAGCAAGGCAGCATTTTATCCGATGGTAAACCTCTGTGATGGATTAAAACAGGAACAAAGGGCAGATGACCCTCTACAAAGCAGGTCGGTGCAGATCAAGATATCATCATGCACAATATTTATCAGTGCCGATCTCAAACACCTCCACTTTGCGGCTAAATTGAGATGTTGCCAAGCAACCGCATGGTATAGTGCCAGGAGCGAGCTTTACAGTGTCCCCAGTTGTGTCTTTAATCTCTCAGAAACTGTACGCTGTCTTTGCCTTTCCTGTGAACAACTGAATGTATAATGCTATCCATTCAGATGACACAAATGTGCAGTATTGTTTTGTTGTTAGCAAGCATCACTGTTTCTCATGCTCGAGGTTAGAGAGTTAAAAAAACTCATGCATAGCAACACCCTAGCAACCACCCACCAGGCAATATACTGTAGCAGCATGTTCTACACAGACAAATAAAACAAAAAAGATAAATGTCTGTAGAAAGTGTAAACATCAAACCATCCTGATTTTTGAAAGTTTGTTAAAAATACGATCTTCTCTTCTTTGGACAATTCTGCAGCCCCTCCGTGCAAAAGAATGTGCCTTTTGCAAAGGCGAAAATCCAATGCCGGTTGCGAGTAAATTTTTTTCAGCTGGAACGGTTCAGTCAGTGTAAAATACTCCAAACAACACGACCATCACCATTTACTCACTAGGTGTCCACTTATTCCTTTTCACGAAATTTAGCTGAAGTGGCCTCTTATTATCTGGAGTACTAATTGAACTGATTTTCCTTTTCTAAACCAGTCTACCTGCATTCATTTTAAAGCAATAACTCGTGGATGAACAACACCACTCATTGGCAAGCACTTTCATCGATGGTTCCACTTATGCGTTGACCAAAACAGCAGCACCTCCAACAATCTACGTGTTACACAATGTAATTATGGTCAGCACTGTTTTGAACTGCCGTTTTCCTGCAAACACTTGAGAAAATTCAAATGTAGCCAAATTAGACATGGACACGATACATGCAAAACAATCTCACGCCAAAAACGTAACTAGTTTACGATGTGAATTCGTACGATGTTATTTGTACGTTTTAGTGCGATTTGCTTCCGCACCAGTGACGTAAGAGTTCAGGGGTGTGGCTTCAGTATTGGTTTTTTTTCTAGTTATCGTACGCTTTGTATGATTCACAGCGTACGAATTCATAAGAATAAGCCACCTCGTAAAATAGTTACGAATGTGAGATCAGGTTGCAACATGACATGATCTCATTTTTTAAAAGCCATAAACAGTTTCAGGTTAAACGGCACAATCACAAGCACTGCATTAACCACTGGTTAACTTGCAAGTGTAAAAATGCGTGAGTTCGGCTTTCAAGAATATGAAGTCATTCAAATTCAAGAAACATTTTGGGTATTTTCGTACATTCAACATTTTTGCTCCCATGTTGGGTCACAGGCTGATATCCATTTTAAAATCTATAGGTCAAAATCCCATTTTACTTACTCAAAAAAAAAAAAAGTGAACGGATCTTGAGTTTATTCTGTTCAATAATTATTAGAGATTCTTAGTGCATTATTTAAGAAAAACATTTGCTGAGGTGTTTTTACAGTAGCTAAGTAGCTCAACAGGCAAGCCGATAGCATCAAAAGGCATTTAGGCCCAACGATTCTTTCTGCTTCTTTAACTCTGTTAATGTGACAACTGAAATAACACTTCTAGGCATATCACACCTGTTTGTTTAAACTATCAGCGAATCAAACTCACACCTGAATCAACTTCAGAGTTACGGCCTGCGAAACAGTTTTGGACAGACCGTAAGCGACTTACACCTAGCTAGCTAGCCACCGTGAAGAAGAACATAAAAGCGGAAAGACCCAAAAAAAGAAATAAATAAAGAGCAAAAAAAGTGTGCGAATGAGGCAAACAGCTGTGGAAGGATGAATAACTCGTTAGCTGTGTGCATTTTAAGCCATTATACTCGCACCTCTCACCTAACCCTCATTTGCAAAAAGGACAGGATTGAGGTGCTAATTAATGTGATAAAGAGTTGACAAATCCGATGGTGGCGCAGCATTTGGGAGGGAAAAAATAATCTGTTACATCTGTATTCTTCAGCACTCCGAAAGGTGTGACTTTCATGTTTAATTAATTAAACGTTGTCTTTAACTGTATCTTGACAAATACAAGCCAATTAGAAATGGAGGAGAAATGTTTGTGACTAATTAATGGTTGATTTCAGGGGAGAAAGTAGAAAACTTGGAACAGCTTTAACTTGCAGCAGTAGTCTCGCACCTGGATTTTCACAGCACTAAATGCTGATTAGCAGGAAAATGAACCATGGTGTGGTGCAGTTAAAGTGAAGCATCACCTCTCAACGCTTTAACTGAGATGAATAGGACTAATTCACCAGCTATGGGTGGGGCTGTTGCATTAATTGAACGCGAGCGAAGCGCTAACGGAACGCATCTCTATTTTGCCACTGATTTACCTTGATTTATTTCCAGCTCAATTTTAAATAATTGCTCGTGAAGTGGTGGACTCGTTTTTGCTTTAAAAAAGCATTTTGCTCATCTAAGAGTTTTTACAAAATAAAAGTTCAATTTACTCAATGTTCTGCCTTAAAACTTGACTTGGCTTTATAGTGGGACGATAGCCATAATAATGCATTTCAGTTCGCGTTTGATTCTTGTGTTAGATGTGCAATAAACACTGAAGTAACGATTTTTATCTTTTAAATGTGGATACTGGTATGCATTTGATCCATATTAAATTACTTCAACAATGAAAAGCTTTTGTGTGTTAGTAGAAAATATTTTGATCAGCAAATATCCAGTGAGATCTATTTTTTTATGTCATGGAAAGTATTAAGTTTTTAACATATTAAAAATAAGTTATTTAAATAAGGTTGTAGTTTTAAAAGTAATGAACTATTTCATACATCATACTCTCTATGTCTTTTGTCATGTTTGATCTTATACATACACAGCTGATTACTAAAAATGTGCATAGAAGGTGAGAACACGTGAGCGTTACTTTCCTCGCGCTAGTCAAGATTAGCTAATCACAGTCGTTTCCAATTAGGCTACTGGGTTTTAAACAGTACATCTAAGGCTGACTTTACTGAGGCTAACATGACAATCGGTGTTATAAAAAAAATGTAAATGATTATACTTTAGCACACTAATGCCTCAAAAAGTAAAATAACACTGATCTCATTTTTTATCGCGATAACAAACGTTCAGTCAGCGACGCGGGACGTTCAACAGATGAGCTTCAAATTTAGCGAGGCTGGAAGTGGTTTACTTCTCCATTACTTCAAGTTTTGACGCTTGTGTAAACGAAACGAATGTGAGTAGAGCTAATATTTATTATTTTTTCGAAAGCTGTCTAAATATTTGCTGACACAAAGCTCTACAGTTACAATACTACTTCTCTAGCTACTAAATTGTGTTGAAGTGACAGTTTACATACATAAAACTCCGTTGCTGTATATTAGATTTTTTGTCTCTTTTGTCGTCGTACAGGTGCTATGGCGTTGCTAGATTGTTATGTGTGGTTGTTAGTATATTGCTTTGCGAGTACTATGGCGTTCTGAGGGGTTTTAGCGTGTTGTTATAGTAGAACGTGCTTGTTTGTGGTTGTCAGGACGTTGCTGTGCTTGGACTTTACTGTGCCAGGGCGTTGTTAGGGCGTTCTCTGAAGTTCATATAAAATAAACTTGCAAGCAGAATCGCCCAGTTTGAGTGCAGAGCACAATGAAACAACTGTAGGATAATGTCTACACATCAGTTAAGTTACTAAACCAGAATAAATGTATTATTTCACATGAAAGTAAAAAGGATATATAGTTTATTTTTTAGCAGTCTGGTCGTTTTGGACCTAATTTCTATGACATTGTGGTCTCTAGATATGGCTCTGGAAATCTGAGCACTATCGCTTCAGCGTAGTCACGGGAAGTCTAACGTTGTTGTATTTTCTTTTCTTTTTTTGATGTATGTGTAAGTTCATATCCATCCTCACCCAATAGTTCATGCTCAGCGTTGAGACTGACAGCACAAAAGCTCACAGTCATTAAATGCCACTAACGCACTCATCAGTCTCTCGTCCCACCGAATTGTTAAATGATGCTATACAACATCATCATTTCCCCAACTAGACAGCACCACAATTCATCCAAAGTGCTTTTCCTTTCTTATCAGGAGCTGCGCTTTTCACACACGTCATTTCCGAGTAATTCTCACATGCTGAAAAGAGCTGAGCGATACAAATATACAGGATGTGCTTTAATAATAAAAGTCTGTCACAAACCTATCAGAGATATTCACAGTATTGAGTCCAGAGCTAGATTTCTACTGGACTGTAAAATGCCCTTTGTTCCCCAGCGTTTCCCACAATTCAACCCAAGCAAAATGATCATTCTCTTGGGAACAGGATCTGTCATGTTTTTACAAGTGCTTTTTGTGAAAGTCAATAAACTCTAAAAATAATGCGCGTTACACACAACAAACTGTTTCAACATCTTTAAGAATTATGGGTAGTTTACATGCCAGTTTTTATTTGTTGCGGTGTGAGATGCTTTAGTCCACGTTGAACTATTTTTGCTCATTCTTTTATAATTAGTATGCATGCAGTTTTTATGACCTCATTATTCAAGAGACCATGTATTTTTGTGTGCTTTTAAACAAAAACTTTGTCACAGTGCAGGACCGTTTACTAAAAACACACTATACACTGCAAAATGTATTTCCCTTTATCAGTATTTTTGCCTTGTTTTCCAGCGAAAATTGCTGAACAACCATTTACTTTAGATGCTAATTGTATAAGATGTTTCATAAATTAAGTTTATTTTACCCCTTTTTTTCCAGGCATAAATCTAACAACAATTACTTAGGTGTATACCTAACTAGAAAACCAAGGCAGTAAGAAATCAGCTTAATTCGGGATATATTCTCTGTCTCACTATTTTCAGTCATTTAGCTTTTATAGTAAAAGCGTGTAAAAAAAATGCTGATTAAAGAAAAGATGTTTTACAATGGAACCAAAGTCAAATCAAATGACCAGTTTTATAGGACCAAATCAATGTTAACTTGGAGGCTTGATATTGTTTTTAAAAGAAGTCTGTAGAGGTGTTGTGTCAGCTATCCCTGAACACTGGTACTACAATTCCGGGTGCGTCGCCTGAATTTTTATTTTTCCGGCACCGGTGTCAAAGCTGGCTGTTGAACATGGCCATCCGGCCAAGCAAATCAGCTCTAATCATTCAGATGTTAAAACTTGCGTGTTTACTGCACAGTCCCTGGGCACTTAATTGAGTTTTCTTCCGACGCGTCGCATATCCTGCATACAGATGCATAACTTTCTTTGTCAGCGCCATCTACAGAGGCGGCACGGTAGAAGAGGAAGGAGCTGTATGAATTTTAATTGCGTTCAAAACCACATAGCTACAGTGACACGCTTGCATTCCCAGAGGTATAAAATTTTTAAATCTACTAAGTAAAAAAGAAAGTTTCCATAAACGAGGAGGGGAACATGGAAGTGGCATAGCTGAACGAGTGGCGCGGGCTGCCTCAATTCCCCAAAGATGGTTTATTATTCCATGCTAAAATGAAGCAGGGAGCAGGAGTGGTAGTCAGTGAAGCGTCAGAGGTGCTCTTTGAAGGCATTAAAAAGCTGAACGCACAACAAAGACCAGATGTTACAGCATGCTTTATTTATACTGCCATCAGCTATCTTCTGATGTCCGCGAAAACACTTTACACCATTTTCTTTCCTCGCCGAGTCTATTTTAACACGTGGAACACGTTCTGTAATTCATTATGTGTTTTGTTCCTAGCAGTCTTATTGACGAATGCATAACCCTGACGTGGTGTTTTAAACAGACTTGGATACTAATGTAAAAAACAATGCTTTGTTAAGTGTAGTCTGTGGTCACCACTACCTTTGATTCAACGGGGTCAAGAATTTGACAAAACTTTGAGTTGGCAAACATTTGTTGGGAAAGTTGTCAGACAACTCCTCTTTCTTTTTAGAAAGTCTGATGCGGAAGATGTTTTACAAGGCGATTGACAGGTGTGAAATTGTGAAGTTGTTTCTAAGCCCCCCGGCTTTCACACACACAGTACGCCGAGCCCTGCCACGTTCACGTGAAATATTTGACTTCATATCTGGTTTCCTGACCAAGCACCGAATGTACTTCAGCTAAAACAGCGTGTCATCTGAGTAGAGCTTTCTGGGTGGAACGCTGTATTGTGTAGTTATAATAAAGGTACCAGGCACATTATGGTCTTACAAAGGTGCGGTTTTGTGCGTTCAAAACCCAAAAGGCGCTCTGACATGTGGCTGCGCTATCCTTTTGTTTTCACGTCGAATGTTTAGGGCCGGAGGAAAAAGATTCTCAAACAAAGCTGTTCGGTTCAATTAAAAGAGGAAATATCTCTTCCTGAATGAGGGATCCATTGAAACAAAAGAGTGTTAAATTGATGGTGCCACAATAAAACTATTAGCAGGGGAGTCGGCAGATGCTGGTGTGCCGGTTCTCTTTCCAGGGATTATTATTTATTTACACTTCTCAATCACAGCATCCCAGATGCCACCCGGACGCCGCCGTGGAGCGTGCACAGGGGGAGGGGGCGTGTGTATGGTATGGATATAACCAGGGGTGTAGTGCCTCGGTTTTGGCAGCGCGCGCCCGTGTTATGCCATCGATGACACCTGCACAAACAGTATTGGTGTGGAATCCAAGGACTGTTATCCAGCTTATGGAAAAACCCATTATTGATTTGTGCTGTTTATTCCAGAGGCACTTTAATCGCGGCAGAGTTATAATAGGCCTACTGTACATGCCCACATCTGTCGCTAAGACGCAAATTGCTTCTCTCCGAGGCACATACAGTTCACGCAGCCCCCGAAAGGAGCAGTTCTCTACGAAAAATCTGTCAAATGAAAGGACAAAACTTTTGAGCTTTCAAGTAAGGATGCACCAACGTAGATGTTCTGCCTGATATCAACTGTGATATTAGGTTCATTCTGATATCAATCTAATG
>NC_079897.1:3173326-3178649 GCF_024868665.1 Triplophysa rosa
TGTAATTCGAAAGGGAGGGGTTGGCAAATGACTCAGAGATTCATTGCAAAACTATAATACAAAGCTAGTGGCCACTGATTTTTAAGAACTGCGCCTTTAAAAGAACATTCTAGTGATTTGTTTTAAGATTGACATTTTGCTATTTTAAAAACTACTGATTCACGTCTATGTGTATCTGCTTTGTAGTTTTAATACATTGACGCGTTTGAAAAGACAGCGCTTTAAAAATCGTCCTCTTTGAATGATGCCTGCTAGCGCAGCTGTCTACACTCGGATGGCATCAAATGGGCTTCTGCTGAAATCTGACCATCAATATCTCGTAAGAAGACTGACAGTAGTGACATCTAATCACTACCCTACAGACATGCCATAACTCTCACCTGATGCATGTCAGCCTGAGCAGCTTATTGACACACACATCCTCTATTTATAGTGCTGTAGATGGATGAGACCCTAAGACTTTTTAAAGGATTTATTTGCCTCATCCTGTTTATAATGTTATACGATCCGCTTACAATCTTTAAACATCTGTGGATGTGATTGTGAGCACGACTGTGGACGTCTGTTAGATACAGTATTTGAAAAAATGAGAACAGAAGTTCTTAGTTTTCATATTTTAAAATACAATCAAATTTTCTTTCGAGGAATATTACATCTTACCAAGGGGAAAGCCTACAGACACTGTACGATAAGTATTGTACATTTTATTTGATTCTTGGTCAATTTCTCTATAATTTCAAATAAACCATTATAATACTTTTTTTTTGTGGGGGTTAAAATTGATATTACATTTTTTACACATACTTTAATAATGTTGTGCACTAAAGGTCCTGATAAGGAGACAACAGTGTCAATGAAGTGCACATTTGCAATGAAATCGGGTGACCAGAATAGTTTTTATTGTGTCAAATTATATAAAACATGGAAATTTGAATGAAATTGTACAGTAATTGCATACATGATGTGAACCTTGTCGAGACAAAATAGCCTGACTTTTACTACAATGTCACTTTTTATTAAAAAAAATTCAACACAGAAAGTGATCAAACAAAAACACCTTCAAATAGGTTGGAAATGACATTTGTCGATTCCAAAATTTTAGAAAATTGTGATACAGAAAGAAATGACCGCATTCTCCCATCATTTCTTATGTGTATGAATTGATAGTGTACTGTACTGTACTGTACTGGTGAATTCCATGTAGGGGGACCCGCGGTGTATGTAGATAGAAATAGCTCATTCTAAGGTAATATACATAACGCTTCATTATGTAAGGTCTTTATACAACTCTGAAGATATAGTTATGTATATTTTATTGCATTTCGGTCAATAGATCCTCCAACAAATTGCACACAGCACCTTTAAAGCCTGATGTACTGTAGGGAAGACTGAGAAGCGGGTGAACTGTGATATTTGCTTTTACTCAACTTTGTTTTAGAGTGAATGTTCAGGACAAGAGGAGTCAACATTATTTTACAGTATTTTACATTTACATTTAGTCATTTAGCAGACGCTTTTATCAAAAGCGACTTACAGAGAGTTCGAGGAGCAATAAACAATATGTCATACAGGAGCAATAATACAATAGATGCTAATACAAAGTTACTAGTTTCAACAAAAGCCAGACCAATACCTGTTGAGAGAAAGAGAGAGTTTTTTTTTCTCTGTCAAGTATTCACAGAAGAGATGGGTTTTAAGTAGTTTTTGAATGTTGTGAGAGATGTGGTTGACCGGACTGAGTTAGGAAGAATGTTCCACCAGGAAGGAGTTGTGAAGGAGAATGAGCGGGAAAGTGATTTACTGCCCTTATGAGAAGGCAATACAAGATGCCGCTCGTTCGCTGAATGCAGGGTACTTGATGGGGTGTAGGAGTGTAGGAGGGTGTGAAAGTATGCCGGTGCAGATCCAGTGATAGTCCTGTAGGCAAGCATTAGTGACTTGAATCTGATACGAGCTTCAACCGGTAGCCAGTGGAGAGAGATGAAAAGGGGTGTCACATGAGCTCTTTTGGGCTGTTGGAAGACGAGGCGTGCTGCTGCGTTCTGAACCAGCTGGAGTGGTTTGATAGCCTTTGCAGGAAAACCAGCAAGGAGAGCATTGCAGTAGTCCAACCTTGAGATTACCAGGGCCTGGACAAGGAGTTGTGCCGCATGCTCAGTAAGATAGGGTCTAACCTTTCTAATGTTGAATAAGGCATATCGGCATGACCGTGTTGTCTTTGCAATGTGATCATTGAAGGACAGCTGTTCATCAAATATGACTCCGAGGTTCCTGGCTGTTTTGGAAGGAGTGATTGTGGTATTGCCAAGTTGGATGGTGAGATCGTGTTGCACCGTGGGGTGTGCCGGAAACACGAGTAGTTCTGTCTTGGCAGGGTTCAGCTGGAGGTGATGCTCTTTCATCCAAGCTGAGATGTCTTCTAGGCAGGCTGTAATGCGAGCTGCTACAGTGGTATCGTCTGGGTGAAACGAGATGTAGATCTGGGTGTCGTCAGCATAACAGTGTTACGAGAAGCCGTGTGCCCGTATGATGCGTCCCAAGGATGTCGTGTAGATGGAAAAAAGCAGCGGTACAAGCACCGATCCCTGAGGGACCCCAGTGATCATGTGGTGAGCAGTGGACAGCGAGCCCTTCCATGACACCCTGAAGGATCTGCCGGAGAGGTAGGATTTGAACCAGCGGAGAGGAGTGCCTGAGATTCCTAGAGATGACAGGGTTGCTAGCAGTATCTGGTGCTTGACAGTGTCAAACGCTGCAGATAAGTCTAGCAGAATCAGGACCGAGGATTTAGATTCCACCTTGGCTTGCCGCAGTGCTTCTGTGACCGATAGCAGTGCAGTTTTTGAGACTGCTTTTATAGAGTAGGCTTTTCACCTGTCTTACCTGTAAAGAGTTTTGTCAATATATTCAGGTGTACATTTGTCTGAAATCCAACAGGGTAGAATACAGCATTTTTAATGTCAAGTTTAATATGAACTGCCAACATTTAATGTAAATGTATTGTTCTCAGCCTTTTCCTCTCAATAAAATCAATCAATTGATATTTAATCAATGTGTCTCTAGATGTTAATAAAGTATTTTATAATATTAAATACTTTGATATTTTGACATTGTACTTTATACCTTTAGAAACATATTGAAAAGAAAAATATTGAACTCATTAAATATGTTTAACAGATCACTTTATATTTATCCAATTTGACATTCGACTGGTTTCATTCCATTCTGTGTGAAGGTATTGACCGTGTATCAATACAGAGGTACTAGAGTCTGCTATTGTACCAAAGCCAAAATTGTGCTATCGATCCAAAGCTGCTGTCTTGTCTCTCCGCTCTACCTGTGATGTCCAGCACTACAAACTCTACATAACCCTTTCTTCTCAAACAGTCTCCTTGACTTTAAAAGGGAATGGCAGTTTGCCATTTATGCAGGACATTCAAACACACCTTATGTACTTGAAGGAGATGATAAAAAAGGAAACGAATTGTGTGATCTCACCAAGCAGTGTGTTGTCATTTCACATATGCAGTGAACAGATTCAAATCCATATCATATTCATGCAAAGTATCAAATTAACATTTTCTGCTTTAACAATATTCTGTGTCCTACCTTCTCTCCCTACGCTTGCTCAGGAGCCTCTCAGATCATACCAGGTACTACTTTTTCTCTTCCATCTGGATTACATGACCTCTCGGGGTGATCCAACCACTGATTTTTCCTTTTTTTGCACGTTTTTTTTCTAGTATGCATGGTTTGACAGCTGACTTTTGAAGCACTTTGCATGTTTCTCAACCTCAAATGTTTCTTTGTTCGAATTCCAAGGATCTATGTCATACCTATTTTCAATCTCTGTTTTATTGCTGTTTTGGAAGTTTTACATTAAACCACTTGTGCTTATGACATACTAAAATTAAAGACGAAAAGTATTATTTTTTCTTTTATAAACCTCCACCTAAAGGGGAAAAGACACACTGTAATGGAAAAACATGAAATGGAGATAAATAAAATAAATAACCAAGATGTTTTTAATCCGTATGACTATTTCTTACAGGGTACACAAAAGCAGAAATTATAGAAGAATGTATACAGTTGTTCAGTTATATAATCAGCGCATTTACCGCTGAAAGGAGCAGTCTAGCAAAATTGTGGATTTGTGACTCAAGAAAAGGTGTCAAATGAGATGCCTGCATGAGATTTAAGGTATTACTGTAGGTGCTACCTGAATCAGAATGAAAAATGCAAAGGAGTGGGAGTTAGCAGATGAGGAACAATGAACCAAACCACCAGAGACAAAAAGATTTGACAGTTCTGAAACCAGTGACTGAGAAAAATGCACAAAAGCTTTTCTAGCATTTAAACGAGTCTGAGATGTGGAATCTATTGCAGGTGACTTTTTCATCATGCTATGTGGTTCTCAACCTTCAGTTTCAGAATTTGTCTGACAAACCCGGGTCAAAAACTTTCTTTAATGTAGGCATGCATGTGAATAGGTACATTTGAGTCTGTTAAGTCGTGCATTGAACACATTAAGGGACAGTTCACCCCAAAATTAAATGTGACCCTGGACAACAAAACCAGTCTTATGGGTCAATTTTTCAAAATTGAGATTTTTACATAATCTGAAAGTAAAAAAAAAAAAAGCTTTCTATTGATGTATGAGTTGTTAGAATAGGACAATATCTGGCTGAGATACAACCGTTTAAAACTCTGGAATCTGAGAGCGCAAAAAAATCAAAATATTGAGAAAATTGCCTTTGAAGTTGTTAATCAGAGGCACTGTGGCAGACCATCCACTCACAAAAATAAAGTTTTTATATATTTAAGGTAGGAAATTTACAAAATATCTTCATGGAACATGATCTTTGCTTAATATCCTAATGATTTTTGACATAAAAGAAAAATCGATAATTTTGACCCACAGAATGTATTTTTGTCTTTTACTAAAAATGTTCCCGTGCTACTTAAGACTGGTTTTGTGATCCAGGGTCACAAATGATTTATTCACCCTCAAGTTGTTTCAAATCTTTATAAACGTCTTTGTTCTGATGAACACAGAGAAAGATATTTGGAATAATGCTTGTAACAGTTCTTGGCCACCATTGACTACCATAGTAAAAAAACGACAATGGTTGTCAAAAATGCCCCACAACTGGTTGCTTTCCTACATTCTTTAAAATATCTAATTTGTGTTCAACAAAACCAAGAAATTGATAACACATTTTTTTCCTACGGTGGTAGTCAATGGTGGCTAAGAACTGTTTGGTTACAAGCATTCTTCCAAATATCTTTCTCTGTGTTCATCAGAACAAAGAATACAGATTTG
>NC_079897.1:3178760-3194260 GCF_024868665.1 Triplophysa rosa
ATAACTGGGGTCCCTCAGGGATAGGTTCTTGGACCACTGCTTTTTTCCATCTACACGACATCCTTGGGACCCATCATACGGGCACATGGCTTCTCGTATCACTGTTATGCTGACGACACCCAGATCTACAGTGCTGTGAAAAAGTGTTTGCCCCCTTTTACCCTCCAATGTGGGTAAATTAAAACAATTCTGCAAAGAAGAGTGGGCCAAAATTCCTCCAAAGCGATGTGAATGACTCATTGCGAGCTATCGCAAACGCTTGATTGCAGTTGTTGCAGCCAAAGGGTGGCACAACTAGTTATTAGATTTAGGGGGCAATTACTTTTTCACATAGGGTCAGAAATGTTTGGATTGTTTTTTCCCTTAATAAATAAAACCATCATTTAAAAACTGCATTTTGTATTTACTCTGGTTTTCTTTGTGTAATATTAAAATTTGTTTGATGATCTGATTATTTAAGCATGACAAATATGCAAAAAAACAAAAAATCAGGAAGGGGGCAAATACTTTTTCACAGGCCTGTCATCTCGTTTTCACCCAACTGTAGCAGCTCGCATTACAGCCTGCCTAGAAGACATCTCAGCTTGGATGAAAGAGCATCACCTGCAGCTGAACCCTGCCAAGACAGAACTACTTGTATTTCCGGCACACCCCATGGTGCAACACAATCTCACCATCCAACTTGGCAATACTACAATCACTCCTTCCAAAACAGCCAGGAACCTCGGAGTCATATTTGATGAACAGCTGTCCTTCAATGATCACATTGCAAAGACGCGGTCATGCCGATATGCCTTATTCAACATTAGAAAGGTTAGACCCTATCTCACTGAGCATGCGGCACAACTCCTTGTCCAGGCCCTGGTAATCTCAAGGTTGGACTACTGCAATGCTCTCCTTGCTGGTCTTCCTGCAAAGGCTATCAAACCACTCCAGATGATTCAGAATGCAGCAGCACGCCTCGTCTTCCAAGAGCCCAAAAGGCTCATGTGACTTCACACTTTCCTGGTGCAGTCCGGTCAACCACATCCCTCACAACATTCAAAAAAACTACTTAAAACCCATCTCTTCTGTGACAGACAAATGAGAAGAAAAAAACACTAACCCTCTCTCTTTCTCTCAACAGGTATTGTTCTGGCTTTTGTTGAAACTAGTAATTTTGTATTAGCACCTATTGTATTATTGCTCCTGTATGACATATCGCTTTATTGCTCCTGAGAATTTCCACATTTCTGGAAGAAGCACAAAAGAAACATTTTAGAGCATTTCGGTGGCACAAGCTGAACGGCAGTCAGCAGGCATTTAAGGTATTTTTTCTGGAATGGTAGAATGGTAATACTTAATCTGTGTGTGTAAGACTGGTTGCCGTATAAAACCAGGGCGGGCAGTCTAATCTCACTCAAAACTACTTTATCGCGCTGAGACAGCATCATAAAACAACTTTGCTTAACATAAAAAATCAACTAAGTTTTACCCTGTTTTTTATTGTACATTTTTGTTACCTCCTCTCTACAAAGGGAATTAACGGCTTTAAGCTGCGTCGCCTTTGTGCGTAGTCGGAATAAAGAATCTGGTAAAGATGTGCTTGGGGCTTGAGTCTTCTTAATTGGAGTGCACATTCAACACGGGCCATCATATACTCCATTTTTTCCTGTATGGTTCAAAGTATCATGTAGGTTTTTAATATATTTTAGAAATGTATTATAGTTTACTGAAGTATTTTTTAATGTTGGCAAATATATTACTTACTATGCAGAAGTAACAATTGGAAAACCGGGAAATCCAAAAAAGAACAACATTCAATAAGCGAAGCGTGCTGTGCGAATCTGTGATGTCGAATCTGTGACCTATCGAAATCTGTGACTAGAGGGCGCTGTTTCGTAATTATTTACGCGAGAATGTGCCTGGCGCACGTGCACGTTATCGCGAGCGCGGAAGGGGAGTTTCTTAACTATATACATGACCGCCCACTCCGCGATAACGTCATGTTGCCTCGCGCTCTTGTGTGTGTGTAGCTTATGCGTGAAGCAGACTTCGGGAGAAACCGAAGCGCCGACTGAATGGTGCACAACATGCTCTTTCATTTAAAAGACAAGACCCGATTACATTCTGTATTATCATGACAGTTTTTATGTTTGTTTTAAAATTATTTTTGTTTTTTCCTCCGGCTATTACTAAGATTACTTATTTTACAAAGAATAAGTTTTATTCTTTTTAAAACTTTTGATGACATTATAAATTCACTCTGGTGATGTCTAATCTCCTTTATTTTATATCATTAAAATCATTTGGTCCTGATGTTAACACCAGCTCACATAAGCCAGAGATGGCAAAAGTACACACATCCTTTACTTAAGTAGAAGTACAGATACTCATGTTTAAAAGTACTCAAGTAAAAGTTGAAGTACTGACTAAACTTGTTTACTCAAGTAAAAGTATAAAGTATGGGCTCTAAAATGTACTTAAGTAAAAAGTAGCCAATACTACTACCTGTTTTAGAGTCACGCTCGTACCTCACAACTGAACTACCATTATGTAGAACACAAGCATAAAAAAGACTGATGGAATAAATCTATTTGCCACTACCTAGGTAGTGGAAAAAAACACAAATTTATAATACAATTATGATGTAAGATAAGAGTGTAAAGGACAAGCGTATTGATAATAATTGTGACAGAATTCCCTTTGTCTCAAGTTCTCAACCATAATTTTAGCTATTCTTTGTGTTGCCTTCCGCCTTGGTCCGTGGCAGCTTCTTAGACTACTAGCCTATGTCTGCGATGCGTAATAGCCAGGAAATGACTGTTTGGTACTGTGATTGTCAAAACATTTTATAACAGAATTTCACTGCTTTCAATTTTAGATTAACTGTCCCTTTAAATTTTAAGCACAGACCATTCATGGACATATCATTATACAAAGGTTGTAGACACTTGGGAGATCTTGTCAAAAAGAGAAAACTGAGAAATAAAGAGATAATTAATTAGGCAAGTCAATTTACTTGGTAACCATTACTGTTTTTCTCGATTGGTTAAACACATTTCTTGAAATTATGCCTCGCTTTAAAATATTAAATGTTTAGCCTCTTACATTGTACGTTACACTCGTTCAACATTAAAACTGATGTCAGTGTTGCTAGATTAGGTGGATGATTTCCAGCCCAAAGGCTCACTAAAACCTACTCACTCCAACAAAAACCAGCCCAAAATTTTAACTTCCAAAATAATGTGATAGTATTTTATTGCAATGTCAATCAACGTTGATAAGGATCGTTTTTTATTTCCTTATAATTTTAATCATGACAAGATGAAAAAATATAATAAAAATCAGGAAAATAGATCAAACAGATCAAACAAGGCAAATGCATTAAGAAAATTAGAAAATAAGACTAATAGGATATGTCCAGAAACCACTTCAAATGGCAATCAGGAAATTAGCGCATTTTTGTGCAAAAGTGCCCACTATAATTAGTTCATCGAAAGCAACGCAATGAGCAGGTATTTTTCACTCGTTCATGAACTTAACGCACACACCACGATAGCAAAAAACATGCAATTCATACATACTAATGAACAACAGCAACAATAATGCGCTTACCTTAACGAGCTGCCTTAACTTCTGACAGAACTACAGTACATCTTTCGTGAAGTATATGTTTGTAGAACATGCGAATAGCTAAATAGCTAAATTACATATTTAAAATCTGGTCCTTTCGCGCTAAAAAACCCTACCATTCACGAGTCACCACATGATGCAGAATATCACGCTCGAGATCTGAGAACAGTTACTCCGTCTTCTTTGATTTGATTGGTCACCGCTTTGCTCTGTAAACAGTAACTCCCGCCTTCTTACATTTGATTGGCTAGTGGCCACCTCACACAGCGCTTCGGCTTTTAGGCAGACCTATCATTAGGTTGAAAAAGTCACGCAATGTCAAGAAATAATATTGATTGTGCATCAAATACAGATTAAAACTAAAGTAACGAGCCTGGTTTGAAAATGTAAGAAGTAGAAAGTACAGGTATTTGCGTAAAAATGTAAGAAGTGAAAGTAAAAAGTCGTCAGAAAAATAAATAGTGGAGTAAAGTACTGATACCAGAAAAATCTACTTAAGTACAGTAACGAAGTATTTGTACTTCGTTACTTCCCATCTCTGCATAAAGCACGGTCACGGAATCTGAAAATGCATCAAAGCAGGTTACCGAAATCTGTGACCGCTCTCTTTTTGACCGAAAATCACTCCATTGACACCCAAATTCACTCTGGTGATGTCCAATCACATCTAATTTACAGTATATCATTATAATCATTCATTCATTAAAGCCAATTGTACCATCGTGATTTAGTTCAACTGGATAAAGCCCCAAATAGTGTTTACTATTAGAATCTTGATATTCTATAAATATTCATTCATTTTATCTTTTTTTTAATTAAGGAAGTGTTTTATTTTCACCAAAAACTATAAACAAGTTAAGGTTTAAATGTCATCATATATTCTGAAGAGCAGCATGTTGAGCAGCACGACAAGATACAGAAAAAATGCACAACGGGTGTTTGGGATCTCATCTGATCTACGCTAGTGTTTGTGATCTGATCTCATCTACGCTAGTGTTCATGATCTGATTGAACTTTGACTGGTCGATGAATTGTTTCTAAGTGGGCGACACAACAGGCTCATGTCGATGGTTAAACCTCTGGCTGTATCTCACCTCTTCCTCTACGTCCTTTCACACATTTAGCTCCTCTCTTGGAGCATGAGGGGCAACTCAATCTCCTCCTGAGGCATTTGGGCAATTTTCTGTAAGAAGACTTTCTCCAGAGACTGTGCCATCAGAACTTTGTCATCCGTCGGCTGTTACAAAAAAGGCCACATTCACCACTTCTGTAGCCATGCAATGCAAGTGTCACTTATTTATGTTTGACACGATTACACAGGAAATGTTATTGTTGCAGGCCCCGCTTTCAGAGACCCCGCAGACAGATTACTGTAACCTGTAAAACAGGAATAGTGTCAGAAGAACGGGAGAGTCGCATCTGCTCTTTCACAGCTCCTCTGCTGATCTTTTTATTTAATGCACAATCAGTACAATTCCAGTACAAACAATTGCTTTTAAAGCATTTCTTTACATTCTTTTGTTTATGTACAGCACTTGAGTGTCACCAACATCAAAATAAATCACATACTGGCACTTTCTTGTTCCCTTTCTTCATATTACCATTTTCGGTTAACAACTTAATACTTATAAACCGCAATAATGTTATTACCAACCACAAAGTGATTTTATATGAAGTTACTCATCATGTTAACTGTAAACTTGAATATTTCAAACTACTCTTGCTTCTTAAAACCAATGTGAACCGCAATTCACTCTTTTTCTTCCCCTAGAAGTACATTTATAATGGATCACTACAGATTCAGCCTCTCTCCATGCTTTCATCAGTGAGTGGTCACGTGACCATAAAGCGCGCCAAACGCGACCACAGAGTGAGCCTCCCAGAGATACTTAACGCTATTAATTAACACATTAACCTAAACAGTCAAACATTTTGTGACCCAAAAATACGTAATACAACACAACAGTCAGATATAATGATCACTGGAGCATACTTAAATTACTTTTCTTCACATTAGTGTGAACATCACATTACACAGACAACAAATTCTCAAACTGCATCACAATTATCACTTAACATTCACCAAACATTGTAACAATGCAACCGCAGTACTATTGATATAGGTTTCTCTATTAATCTCTGTTTTTACCTGTAAAACAGGAATAGTGTCAGAAGAACGGGAGAGTCGCATCTGCTCTTTCACAGCTCCTCTGCTGATCTGAGGACGCATTCGCAGTTTGTCGTTCTGTCTGCGACTCCCCAGTCAGAATGCCAAAATAAGAGTCCTTTATTTTTCTCTCTTTGTAGCTCAATATGCAATAGTTAGCTTGCACATAAACACTGCATTAAGAAATAATGTGGTGAATGAACTTAAAACAATACAAATAAACCGAAGAAAATAAAGCAAAAACATTACACAGTTGTGTACATACTTTGTGTGTATCCACATTAATCACTAAAATACAATATTTTTTACCTGACTTAGCACCATGAATGATTATACACACAGACAAATAAAGGTGCTTCAGCGGTTCTTTGAGATTATTGAGGTGCTATATAGCACCGCCCTTACAGAAAAGACACACGAAATTCACATGTGCAAAAAACACATCTGATCACATGTGAAATGTGTGTTTTTGGAACATTTTGGTGTGAATTCCATGTGAATTCCCACGTGAAACCCATGGGATAACATGTAAAAACCCATGGGATAACATACGCGACATGTCTCCACATGTGATCACATGTTCTTCACGTCACCACATGTTGCACATGTCATCCCATGGGTTTTTACATCATGTGGTGAGCAGTGGACAGCGAGCCCCTCCATGACACCCTGAAGGATCTGACGGAGAGGTAGGATTTGAACCAGGACCGAGGATTTAGATTCCACCTTGGCTAGCCGCAGTGCTTCTGTGACCGATACCAGTGCAGTCTCAGTGGAGTGGTTTGTTTTGAAGCCAGACTGCTTGTCATCCAGTAGTTTATTCTGGGATAGGTAGGAAGACACCTGGTAAAAAAACTGCCCTTTCAAGTGTTTTTGCAATAAATGGGAGGAGAGAGACAGGTCTGTAACTGTCGGTAGTAGAGGGGTCCAATGTGGGTTTCTTAAGTAGGGGCGTGACCGGGGCCTGTTTGAATGTGGATGGAACTTGGAAACACTTTTCTCTCTTTTAAACCTCCCTCTGAACCTGCTGTTTATTCATGTTGACATTCATTATGTCTAACCAGTTGTGTTCTTTACCACAGGAGCTAAACATTTAATGTGTCAGTTGACGTACTGTCACGTAGTGATGATTAATACATTAATACAATAATAGTATTTTTATATATGGTATAGCGGGCTAAAGGCTCCATGGGGTAAAAGTCACCTTTGATTTTATTTTCCTGTAAACCTCTACATGGCACAAAAAATGCTGAAGTACTTTCCAAAACATATAGTTTTCCCTCTGCATGTACTGTAGATATTCAGCAGATCTTTGACACCATCGCAGGCAGCAGCGCAAAATTGATTTGGTGCTTATTTGATCTAATATATTTTTAACGTTGTAGATATAAGCAGTACATGAGAATGGCTAAAATGAAGGTCTTGATAATGATTTTAAGTTTTGTTCAAGTTAATAAAAGCAACAGTTTTTCAATAACAGAAGAATATGTAAAAGTATGATATTTGGGGTAAAAAGCACACTAAAGTCACATGATTGATAATAAACAGCTGGCTGACGTTTCAATTTTGTCGACATGACATGGTTAGATTCAGATGGTAAATATCATATATTAAGTTGGGTGTCCGCCTCAGAGATAATCACCATATTTATAATGAAACTATTATATTTAAAATATTGTATTAATCATAAAATCATAAAATATCATTTATTGTTACAACTGTAAATCTATATTAAATTATTATGTGATATTTACTTTAAAAAAATAATTTTGTTTCTTTTTTTATATATTCTGATATTAACATATTTTAATGACAGTTTATTTATTGAACAAAACTGGATTATTTTATTTATCGAAGTACTGTTTATTTAAACATTATTAAGTATTTGTATCAATATACTGTGTGCCTTTTACCCCATGCCGGTGAGCTTTTTACCCCCCCCCATACATTTATTTTGATTTTACATTGATTTTAAACAAAATTAGCCACTTATGATTTCTTGTCATACAAAATCTGTTGCTCTATAAATGTTTAACGTGATGAGCAAGATGCAGCTGTCGGCTGTATGATCTCTCGCGTGAGAAACTGTCGGAGAAACTCCAACACATTCTGTTCCCGTGATTGAAACATACAAGTTACATACGAGTATATAATTATGTATAGGCCTATACCGCTGTCAAAAGCAAACCATACGTGGGAACAAATTTAGATTGGATTTGAAGATAAGAAACGAATTCAGTCAAGTGTTTCAAAATGTACACTGGTACTGTGTGTGCATATGTGTATATTTGAAGCAGTGTTTAAGTTATATCACATTACAAAACCAACTCCGTTAAAGTATTTAATTTTATAAAACGATTCTGATTGGCTGAGCGCCGAGCGGAGTTCTAAGCCGTTATAAAATACCCGATACATAACGGCTGACCGCACCACATAGCCTAAATATCATTTTATTGACTTTATTTTATGAAACCTTGCTATGGAATAACCATTTTATTAAAGCAATAAGCCCCGCGAAGCAGTGGGTTACAGTGCATTTTATAACAGCTACGGGGTTTTAGGCAATTCGCTTCACGTCGTGCCACAACGCCCTTAGCTGTTATAAAATGCACTGTAACTCACTGCTTCGCGGGGCTTATTGCTTTAGTATATACAATTTTACTGTAAAGGAAGTCTGAGGTTTCACTGGGTTCGTAGGGTAGGCATCCCCTGTGTTTGGGGATATGTGATTTTAGAAATACATAGCATATTTATACTTACCTTTACTTGCTATCAGTGCACGTTTCCTCTCCACAGCTGCTGTCTGTGTGTTGGAGTGAATATTTCTTGTAAGATTGATGTTGTTAAAGGTACTGGATCCAAAAGACAGGTGATTAGTGAAAGGAAAACACAACATAGTGTGTTAGTAAGGTGTTGAATGGCTAAAATGAACCTTGCCATAGATTCTCCAAGGCCCTATTTTAACCATCTAAACACATGGTCTAAAGCGCAAGTGAACTTAGGCGTGTCCGAATCCACTTTTGCTAGTTTAAGTGAGGAAAAATGGTCAGCGCGCATTAAAAGGGTGTGTCCCTATTCTCTTAATGAGTCTGGGTGTGTTTTGGGCAAAAGCGAAAAATAGTCATCCATCCTAAGACTAAACTGCAAACATTGTTCGGAGAAGAGCCAGTCTCTGACTCCAAATATATTCCTTTCCATATTCCCTCAGTTAACTTAAGAGCATATAGGAGAATCATCATGAACAATCAAATTATCATTCTCTCTCGTTTCAAATTTTTCACTTTAATTTGTCACCCATCCACGTTCAAAAGAGATTAAACTCACTGCAGTAAAGATCATTAGGCACCCCCCTCTTGGTAGTGGGGATCCTGTGAGTCAAGTTTATGTTTGGAGGCCATTACAACGCAAACAGATACAAACAGACAGATGTACGGTATAAAGAGAGGTTGTGAGAGTTAGACAGAGATAGATAGTTAGATAGACAGATAGACAGACGGACAGAAAAAGTGCCTTTGGGTTCTGGTAAATCAGGGTATCTATGTTCAGACAGGTGACTTGTTTCACAGGATCTGCAAGGGAAAACAGAAAATGTTAATTATATAGTGTNTCAGAGAGGCGTCTCATGAGTTTTGTGTCTGATCCGAGTTTCATCACATCCGTTATCCTGTTGAAAGATGCCTTTTGGTTGTTTCCTTATCCAGCTGCCTTGCTGGGCTTCTGTATGATTACATTTGTATGATACTGTATGATATGATTGTATGTACTGCATGATTTTGATTGTTCTATACATGTTGCTCCATCTTCACTTATAGAGAACTGGGCAGATTTTAACAGCACTTGCAGTCCTTGGAAGCTCAATTAAATTGAGCTTCCAAAAAATAAATTTAAGTATAATGTTTAATATGGTAAGTGAATACATGTACTCGTAATCCTTTGACACAAGTGGTATTTTATTAGGATGCACCGAATCTAACATTCTTGGCCGAAGCCGAACATGATGTGAAACACTTGGCCGAAGGCCGAATAATACCGAACACCGAACATGGTTTTTGCATTTCTTCTATTTATTAAGCTATTTTTTTCACTATTGCACAAACTGAATAGTCAAAATTTGCTTTTAAAAATTTGTCTTGCTTTTCAATAAAATACAATACAACTTAATATAAAATTGAGCAAAACAAAATACATTAAAACAAAAAATTTAATAGCCTATATTAATTAGGCCTATAACTGACTGGTAAAAGAATGTAATGTAAGTTACTCTGTACCCCTACAACAAAACAGTTCATTAAAAAGTGTCATTCCACATTAGGCCTATAAACTAAAAATACGAATAAACTAAAACTGTTGGATTATTATAGGCTACGTTGCAAAATGATTTTAAGAAAAAAAAACATCGAACGCAAGCAATTCTGACTGATGCTGACTGACAACCATATCAGTTCACGTCTCTCCTCCAAACTCCGCCCACAGAAGCTGACTGTTCTCTGGTGCACTCGTGGCCGGGATGCACAGAACATACTTTGACAAGTTGTTTAGTACAGGGAACTGTATGCGCGCGACCACTGTATGATGTCAAAGGATGTCGCGAGCGGCGGGGCCACTGTCAGACAGCCCGCTCCCGTCTGAAGTACACAAGTTACCGACCGGTAAAGACGCTTTCATTCGGAAATTTACTTCCGTGCGGCAAGTCCCGTGCTGTGTCTTTCTCTGACACCTTAAAATGCTCCACACACACACTGCCAAAATGTTTTCGGCAGTAATAAAGCGCACGTCTCTCTCTCTCTCTCTCTGCGCTGGTTGCTAGTTGATCGTTTCTCGAGTCATGTTCGGTAAAATTTATTCGGCCATTTCACATATTCGGCCGAATACCGAACATGCGTTTTTTGCTATTTTCGGCCGAATATATTCGGTGGCCGAACATTCGGTGCATCCCTACTTTTAGGTCTTAGGAAGGGTTACCATGAAAAGTATAATGTGAAGAGTTTTACATGTAACTTAAACACACGTACACACAGACACAAGCATGAAGTGTTTTGTTTCGGTTTATTTATTAGACGCATTTGGTGCACAAC
Organism: Triplophysa rosa; assembly: GCF_024868665.1. Taxonomy (NCBI): domain Eukaryota; kingdom Metazoa; phylum Chordata; class Actinopteri; order Cypriniformes; family Nemacheilidae; genus Triplophysa; species Triplophysa rosa. The sequence continues at coordinate 3,189,618 of NC_079897.1, forward strand.
ATGGCTTTATCTTGAACATAAATAAAACATAAATGTTTGTACAATTTAATAAAACCATCAAAACCAATCTAACAAAACAAACAAAAAACTGGATACTTCCATGCAGCTCTGACGCGCATTTAAACATTTTTTTTATTAGCAAATAAACAAGTGTACATACAAAATAGGCATTAAACAAACAATATTAACAATTGACAATTCTCAAAGGCAGACATAGTTGCAATTAAAATATGTAGTTTTTTACATTAAATGAACAACCACGAAGGGCAATGAAGAACAAAATAAAAAATTATAATAAATACAAATAAAATAACACCAATATAAAAATAAAAAACATTTATAGAAAAGTTCTTAAAAGGGGTAGCAAGGAATTATAGGGCACTTGGCAACTGTAGTAGCTTTTTCATTTGAAAGGACATCAAGAGAAACAGCAGAAATGTTAAGTTCATTAGAAAATAGAGGAAAGGATGGAGAGTTTTTCAGAAATCCTGAACTTCAAAAAGGTTGTTAACCTAAAATTTCTAACCTTACAGTATATGTCTAGATATTTATTAAAGACGACATTAAAAACTAGCATTACCTGTGGTTTATAATATATCAGGTCACTGTCAAAGGTTCTCTTTTGTCTTATGAGCCAAATACACAATCATTTCCTTATGCTGTTTTATTAAGTAACATGTTCATCGCTTATGTTTGGTCTGAGATGTTTTAATAGTTTACTGTTTGTTGTTTTGTGTGTTGTAGATCAACATGCCAGAGGCACATGTAGAAAATGTGGCTTCTTCAAGAAAGAATGTGATGATGCAGTAAAGGTGTGCAAAATATTACTAGGCTGACCAATGGCATCCAAATAAACATTTGGGTCACTTTGGTAGGCTCTTTTCATTATATTATGTTTGGGCTTGCTTTCTAAATGTTCATTTGGGTCCCAAGTAATGATAGTGACATCTTGTATTAGTTTTACTCTTGCACATAAACCTAGCCATTTTTCTGGCAATGTTGACCTTAGTTTGCTTCCTCCACATAACCAGAAATAGTCAGCAATAGCATTTGCTTGGGTTTGGTAAGATTCAATTAATGGCCATCCTGTTGTCATATTTTGGCAGTTTTCTCGACCTATCACTGTGAAGTTATCTGTGAATGTGGCTGAAGCAAACTTATTACTACAATGTCTTTTAATACTCTTCTAACCACGCACGCTATTATCCAAATGCCAAATAGTTATACAATTCCCTTCAAACACTCCCACATTATTTCCACCTTCTTTGTACCATTAAAGCATTCATATTGTAATGTGCAATCTATGTCATAAACAGCTGGAACTTCAATAATGTTTGCTGGCAGGTTTACATCAATGTCCATACATTCCTCTCCCTATAATGGGTGAGTATAGTATACTTCCCTGTTTTCACGTCCTGCCAGGGCTAAGCATTCTGCATGGCAAAAAGGAACAGCATTTCTCTTCGTATTACACTGTTTTGTGTAATGTCCAGCACAGTGTCTATAGTCATATGGGTTTGGCACAACGATGAGTTTGCTCAATGGTAAGGGGGTGCAAAACACACAACTGTCCATGTATGACTGATCCACTGTAAAACGTGCCCACCTATACCACTCATTGTGAATGGCAATGTCCCAAAGTCTCTCATACTGTGGTAGTTCATCACAAGTTGAAGTCTGGGGGTGACCAACTGAGGTCTGACACATCGATTGTTGGGAAGTCTTCTGCCAGTAGTTGTTCAAGGGATAATTCTGGGCTGGGTACCCCTGGGTCTGTGGTATGGTCTTAACCAGGCTCATCAGTAGCAACATCGTGATCAGAATGTCCTGTATCTCCCTCCCGACTTGGGCCTGGCCGTAATTCCCTGTCGCTTGTCTGGGTCAGAATGGTGTCTGGTTCCTGTCTATGGTAGCTATCTCGAGTTGCACTATGTTCTCCATGTATGTCAGGATCGTATATAAATGTTTGCTGACCCCTCCCGGTAGGATCTCTGACTGTCTGTGTATTATCGCCTGCAGTTATATTTGTAATTTCACCCCAATGAAACTAAACACAAACATGACTAGACCATCACATGAATTGGCAACATAATATACAGTATATAGAGCCATATCACACGACTGCTTGAGCGACATTGCATTACTATGTTCTTTGTGTCTGTGCGTTTTCAGAAATATTTGATTCCGTCTCTGAAAAGATGTTTTTTTTAGGAAGCGGTTCCTTCAGCAAGGTCTTCATGGCAATCCACAAATCTGATGGCCAAGAGAGAGTAGTTATGTTAAAATAAGGTTTAAAAAGGGTACCCCCGGCCCCAACAGTGAGAGGTTCCCATTCTTATAAATACTTAAGGTAAAGTAAAAAAAAGCAAGATTTTCAAATATCCTATATGAAGGTTAAAAGGCATGTAACATGTGTCTGGGGTTCCTCGACTCAGATTTAAAGGACACTTTATGTGCAGTAACTTTAGGCAAAGTTATATTGTTATTACTGACACATTACAGTGAAGTTGTGGGTGAAACACAAAGATGGAGAGAAAATGTCATCGTCTAGAGCTCACACAATAATGCAATTCTCCATGTTGAGTTATCCTTCAGCTGATATAACCTAAACTACACTTAGCTTTCACTAGTAAGCATTAATAGTATGATTATTGTAGTTGTTTATTTGATATTTGTATATTTTGTAGGTCCCCTGTAACGGTTCTTTTGATTTCTCCCAACTAATTATATATAACAGTTACACATGTCAATTATACGCAAACTCTGAGGAAGGTTGAAGGCCCAAATGCATCAGTGTGCAGTGTTTTAGTTATGTTTCTATTAATAGTGATGATGGCCAAGAAGTGAATAAAGGATTTTTATCTTTTTTTGGACCGGAAGAAGTGCCTTGAATTTCTTTCTATTAATCGAGTTAGCTTATACTGAAGTAAGCTAGCCCCGTTCAGCAAGCCTAATTGGTTGTTGTTATTATTCGCTAAAAAGGAGCAAACCAATGGTCGGGTTTAAATTGTTGTTCATGGATGTAAACCATTTGAGTTTAATGGCAAAGGAAGGCATCAATTACAACATTTAAACAAAACGTGAGCATTAATAATTAGCTTGTAACTTACCTGCAGTGGTTTGAGCGCGAAATGAGAAGAATTCACCCACGGCCCGGAGGCTGAGGATCATGGGTAATGCCAGAAATGCCAAATGTAATACCCCCCCATTTTTATCAGAGAATTGGGCAGAAATATATTTTATAATTTTTATCCTGTGATAAATGTGTGTCTCCCGGTAGGGATGATAGATTTGACGCGTTTCGTCAGGGCGAGTGACGTCATTACGTCAGAGCGTAAGAGAATCGGTGAACCGGTCTTTTGAACCAAGGAATTATAGGACACTTAGCTCACTGAAGAAACTGGCAACTGTAGTAGCTTTTTCAGTTGAAAGGACATCAAGAGAAACAGCAAAAAAGTTCATTAGAAAAGTGAGGAAAGGATGGAGGGTTTTCAGAAATCTGCATTTATGAATGAAGTATTTAGCAACTTCAAAAAGGTTGTTAACTAAGTAATGTTGTGAACAATCTTTCTTAAGCACACCACACCTAATTTGCTTGTATTCAAACGCGCATTTAAAAGCTTTTTTTCGAACGTTGTTACGTCACCATGTCAGCTCTTATCAGCAGATCAGCATTTTCAGTCAGTGAGAAATCGAGCAGCTGTTGAGAGTAGTTCACAGTTTTATCTCTCGCGCACTTGCCTGGGAACGTTGCGGTCACAGGAATTGTCACCGTGGAACCAGTACAGGTCAAGTTCACAATGTCCGAAGTGACTACAAACGGTATGTAACCATCTTTCAAACTCTATCGGTATTTAGACAAACAGCGTTAAACTTTATTTTTAGAGATTTGTGCATCGTTTTAAGTCAAAGTCTAAAAATAACACTAGAAAGTGTTTTACATGTTTTAATTTCCATAAACGTGCGACAAACAGAGGAATTTATGCGTAAATGTTTCCCCCCACGCATGACAACATGTATAAACGTGTATTTGTGTGATTGTGTGTAGTGTACCGAAAGCTGTGTCTGTTTACATCAGTACGATACACTGCAGCTGTTACTTTTATGTGGCATTAAAATGTTCATATTCGTTTTATGATTTATCAATTATTTAACAAATACTTTGTCAATAATCGATAAATATTCCTGAAAATATACATCTCTAGTAAATGCACATTTCTGCAAGTCAATATAATGAGAAAATTGAACATTAAATATGAAAAATGTTAGATTGAAAACTGTTTCTATGAAGTTAAATCTCTAACCTTACAGTATATGTCTAGATATTTATTAAAAATGACATTAAAAACTAGCATTACCTGTGGTTTATAATATATCAGGTCACTGTCAAAGGTTCTCTTTTGTCTTATGAGCCAAATACACAATCATTTCCTTATGCTGTTTTATTAAGTAACATGTTCATCGCTTATGTTTGGTCTGAGATGTTTTAATAGTTTACTGTTTGTTGTTTTGTGTGTTGTAGATCAACATGCCAGAGGCACATGTAGAAAATGTGGCTTCTTCAAGAAAGAATGTGATGATGCAGTAAAGGTTTGCTGCTGCCACGAGACCAGAGTGGAGATCATTGATCCTCCGCTGCTGCC